>NC_073377.1:15877324-16177324 GCF_028641065.1 Leucoraja erinaceus | reverse complement strand
CACAATAACACTCAAAATCAGTGCCCCACATGGATGGATTCTCAGTCCACTACTATACTCACTCCCGTACACTCGTAGTGTGGCCAAATTCTGCTCTAACTTTATCTACAAGTTTGCATCTGATGTTTGCATGTGGTGGTCCACATCACTAACAATGACGAGATGGGGGTAGATAGAGAACTTAGTAACATGGTGTCAGGAAAATAACCTCTCCCACAATTCTGCAAGACGGAGCCAGTTATTAACATCACTAAGCATGATGGAGTACAAGCCCCAATCAGCACCAACGGCTTAAGGAGAATTGGTTGGGAACGTTAAATTCCTTGGTGTCAATATTACCAACGTGGTACAACCACATTGAAGTGACAGTGAGTACCTCCTCGGGAGACTGAGGAAATTAGGCATGTCTCCAATGACACTTACAGGTGCACCTGAGAAAGGAGGTTTGGCAACAGCTCTGCCCAAATCTGCAAACAAATTGCAGAGTTGTGGATGTAGCCCAGTTCATCACACCTACCAGATTGCCTACCATTGACTCAATCTATATATCACGCTGTCTCAACGTAAACAAAGACCTTTCCCACCCCTGTAATTTCTTCTCCCCATTCTCATTGGGCAGAAGACACCAACGCTTGAAAGCACACACCACTAGACCAAACATTTTTCCCCTCTGTTATCAGGCTTCTGGATGCTCCTTCCATAAGCTAGGGTAGAGTTTGATTCTCCTCTGCCTCATTACAGACAGTGGACTTTGTCTCTGAACTACAATGCTGAGAACTAAATGCTGCACTTGGTATATTTTTCTTGCTCTACCTATTGTACTTTGGATTAGTTGCATATATTTGATTGGAGAACAACCAAAACAAAGCTTTTCACTGCACCTCAGTACACGTGGCAAGAATAAACCCGAACCTAAGCATTTCTTATCTTGCAAGCCCTCTTCTATTCATTCACTGTTGATTTTGCTGTAATATTGCCAAACTTTCTCTCGGATGCCAGTTTCAGGAGAATCTTTAATTTTCAAGTTAGTTTTCAAGTGAAAGTGATTACATACCTGAGTATTAATGTTGAAATGTATCCAGTGCAAATTATATGACAAAATATTGATACAATTCATCACAGCAAGTTTGCATATGTGCTAAAGTAGAACAAGTGTAACATTGAAAAATAAGTGTTATTTGTATGATATAATTATGATGAAACTAACGAGATTTTAGCTCCCATATTTTCCGAGCTCAAGTGGTGGTTTCTGTAAAGGCTTTGTGACAAAAGTATTTAATGAATAAGCTAGTATATTTGTCAGTAGTAATGTTGATGCTAATATAACACAGCCTGACCACCCTTTTCTTTATCTTTCAGAATATGGTTTCCAGTTTTCGAGTCTCAGAACTTCAAGTGCTGTTAGGTTTTGCTGGACGTAACAAAAGTGGTCGAAAACATGAACTGCTTGTAAGAGCGCTACACTTATTAAAAAGTGGCTGTAGTCCAGCTGTTCAGATCAAGATTAAGGAACTGTACAGACGACGTTTTCCGAGAACAATTGAAAGTCTTGCTGACTTGTCCGCCATAAAGTCTTCTGTTTTTTCTTTGGACAATAACCTTGCAACTGACTCTGAGTTGGGGTCCGGCATTGCACCGTCTTCATCATCCACATTGGCTCCCGCTCAGCCCTCTTCTCCACTAGTTAATCCAGTGTTGCTGCATGAGACTAAACCCAATATAGAAATGCAAGAGGCTTCTCCATCCATCCATCCTGTCCATCCAGATGTCCAGTTAAAAAGCATACCCTTTTATGATGTCTTGGATGTGCTTATTAAACCAACAAGCTTAGGTGAGCTTAAATATTCACACATTACAGAATAAATATGATTTAAACCAAAACAAAATCCAATCAGTGATTTTAAGCCTTATTTTCTGAACGTAATTTGCATTATATGGGTGCTGAGACCTTCAATGCCTTATTTGTATGAGCAGTGTACTAAATTAGAAAGGGCACAAGTAAATTATTACTTTTCCTTGAAAATCTCTGGAGATAAAGGTGGAGGTTAAAAAGCAGGTGCTGCACGAGAAGGTGCTGTAAGAAAAGGAGTGGGTATTGGTGCGAGAAGAGGAGTGAGCCACTGAATCAGAGAGAGTAGCTCCTTCAGAATGCTTAAAAGAGCAGGGAGAGCCATGTACGTCTTGTGGCATCATTCAAAAATTATGGAGGATGGTCTGTTAAATTTGGTAGTTGATATGATGGAAGGTAAGGACCGATGGAACACTGTGTTTGTTCTGTTTTGGTGGGAAAAGGTTGGAAAGAAATGTGGGAAATGTAGAGATGTGATCAATGTGAAAGATGTCAAAAGCATTGATGTCAGCACTGGTTTTGTCAGTTCTGACATGATGGAGGCTGAAAAATCCAATGGAAACAATTGGGACTATGGCAGAAGAATGCGCCTTTCTGTCCATAATGACTGTGCTGAACATAATATCAAAGTTAAAGTAATCTGACCTGGCCATATGTGACCCATATCCCTCCATTCCTTGCATATCCATGTACTTATTTATGTCTCATTAATGCTGCTATCATATCTGTTTTCACCCCAGCAGTATGTTCCAGACAACTCTCCCCTGTGTAAAAAAAACTTGTGATACGCAGCTTTCCCATTTGAATTTAAAGCTATATGCCCTCTAGTTTTTGGTGATTTCACCTGGGGTGGGGGTGGGAGGGGTTATATCCTATCTATGCCACTCTTCATTTTATACCACGATCAGATCCAATTTCTTCTTATGGCTAATATCCCTTAATCTAGGCAGAATTCCTGTAAATTTCTGCTGTATATTTTCCAAAGCCTCCACAACCTTCCTGTAATGGGGTGACTAGAATAACACACAATACTCCAAATGCAGCCAAATCAAAGTTGTATAAAGCTGTAACATGACTCACACTTGTACTCAAAGTCTTTACCAATGAAGACAAACGAGCATGCCACCTTCACCATTCTACTTACGGTGTCTCTTTCCGTTTGACTTACCAAAGTGTGACACCTCATACTTGCTTGGATTAAACCATCTACCATTTATATGCGCATTTCCGTAACTCATCTATATCACGCTGTATCCATTGACTTCCTCACTGTCCATAACTCCAAACAATTTTAATAATGCCTGCAAACCTATTAATCAGCTCATCTACATTAATATTCATGACATTTATAATCTATTGTTTATATGTATCACAAGTGACAAATATTCCAATGCAAATCCCTGCAGGATACCTCTGGTCGCAGATCTCCAGTCAGAGTAGCACTCTTTCACCGGTACTCTCTGTTGCTTATGGGTAAGGTAGTTCTGAACATGCAGTGTTGTTTGCAGGAAAGATCCATAAAAGATATTCATGGAACAAGTAGAACAAGTAGAAATCCATTCTTACTGGTGCATAAAACCTGGCAATTGCGTCCAAAAGTAAATTTTCAACACCAGAGTCCTTGTGGATTACACTGTATTGTTGGATGAAAATATGCTCTGAAGTCGAGGACTGAATCTTGAATCCACACCTTAGAACTTATAGAAATGCATTACCAGTTAAGTTTTGCTTTTTTTGACAATGAACCTGTTACCTTTTGTTTATTTAGTGCCATCAAATATTCAACGATTTCAGGAAAAATATTTTATCTTTGCATTGACACCTCAACAAGTAAAAGAAATATGCATTTCAAGGTAAGGATAATAAATGGGTTTGTGTGTTAATGATTCACTAACATTTTTCTGATTAAGTTAATTTCTAAGTAAAATAACTTTGTCCAAATGGGTGCTTTAAAACATGACCAAACATTGTTTTGCATATTTTAAAACTGAACTAACCAGTTTTGGTTATACGTTGTTAAAGCAACTGTATTCAAATTATTACTTCTGTAGAAACTAGGAACTGCAGATGCTGCTGTACAATAAAAAGAGCGATTCAGCAGGTCAGGCAGCATAAGAGAACATGGTTGGGTGCCATTTTGGGTTAGGACCATTCTCTAGCACTTTCTGTCTTATGATTACTTCTGCACAGGAGTAAACTAGATTCAATGCAGGCTTCTTGAACAGGCTGTCAGGAAACTGTTAATATACAAAGTTGTCAATTAAAAATCTATTTAGATCTTTGTGGGGGGCTGTATGATGGAAGGAGTTGTGAAAAAGAGACACCAGCAAAGGCTTTGGTGCTGTGGTTTGTTAGAGTATTGCTTCACCCGTTACCATTGATTTAAGTATCTCACTAATTTCCTCCAACTAGTTCTTAGAAGAAACTTGGTGATTAATCAAATGAAATAGCTGAAAATATCGGACAGTTACAGATTTTCCCCTAATTTGTTGGATTATGTGATTTCAGCTTGTGCTTTTAGTTGGGACATTTCATTTACCATTAAAGTCCTTAGTGGAAACAAAGTAACCTACTTCTCTTATACCATGTGCTGGCACCTATTATAAAGAATTAATGTGCACGTCGAGTGAACTTGACTCTCATTGACTATGATTGAAAAGCTTTCCAGTAATAACTGCACAGCCACTTCCAAATGCAATAGTTGGAGTCAAAGAAGTCAACATTTATGAAATTCTGTGGAATATATGAGATTGCTCCTTGCAGATTTAAGTTTAGAAACAAAGTATAATTTTCAGAAGTTGCATAACATCATCTATAATTAGGGATTCCTGGTTATGTTTTTTAAGGTTACTGGGCATGAAAATATCATTTTTCTATTTTGGTAGAAAATAATTGTCCAAAAAAAATTTGGTGGAATGTCACTTACTTATAAGTAATTTGATCTATTGTATTCTTCTTAGGGATTTTTTGCCAGGTGGAAGAAGAGACTATATTGTGCAGGTGCAATTGAGGTGAGTTAAGCCATTGGGTTGATTGTTCAGGTTCTCTTTGGTAATTTGCAACCTAACTGGTGCTACCAACTCTTACCTACCTGTATATAGTCCATTCCCCGCATGTCTAAATGTTCCTTAATGCCACTACCATATCTGCTTCAACCACAACCCTTGGCGGCGCATTCCAGGCACTCACCATCCTCTGCAAATTAAAAAAAAATGTTCTGCGCATCTTTAAACTTTGCCACTTTTGCACTTGATTTATTTTGCTTTTTGCATTATCTGATGTACACATACACGATATTTGTCTGAAATGCATGCAAATCAAGGTTTTTTTTACTGTATCTTGGTAAACAAAACAATAATAAACCAATACCAAGTGGTCTTTACCCATTTGCTACAAGACCTATAGA
The DNA here is from genome assembly GCF_028641065.1 of Leucoraja erinaceus. Taxonomy (NCBI): domain Eukaryota; kingdom Metazoa; phylum Chordata; class Chondrichthyes; order Rajiformes; family Rajidae; genus Leucoraja; species Leucoraja erinaceus. Next base: position 16,172,069 of record NC_073377.1, on the reverse strand, counting down.
ACATGCAGGTGTGGGCTAGTAAGCACAATAATATACAACCAGTGATGTAACACTTCCTGAAAGCACGAAGGTAGACAAAAACGCTGGAGAAACTCAGCGGGTGAGGCAGCATCTATGGAGAGAAGGAATAGGCGATGTTTCACGTTGAGACCCTTGTTCAGACTGATGTGGGGGGGGGGGGGGGGGAAGAAAGGAAATGGCGGAGACAGTAGGCTTGTGGGAGAGCTGGGTAGGGGAAGGAGGAAGGAGGGAGAAAGCAAGGAATACCTGAAATTGGAGAAGTCAATGTTCATACCGCTGTGGTGTAAACAACCCCAGCGAAATATGAGGTGCTGTTCCTCCAATTTGCGCTGGGCCTCACTCTGGCAATCGAGGAGGCCCAGGACAGAAAGGTCGGATTCGGAATGGGAGGGGGAGTTGAAGTACTGAGCCATCGGGCGATCATGTTGGTTATTGCGAACTCAGCAGAGGTAATGGGCAAAGCGATCGCCAAGCCTGCACTTGGTCTCACCGATGTAGAGAGGTTGACACCTGGAACAGCGGATGCAATAAATGAGGTTGGAGGAGGTGCAGGGGAACCCCCGCTCCCTAAAGAATGAGAACAGCTCCGATGCCCTGGTTTGGACACCTCATTCTGGGCGCAGATCTGGCGTAGACGGAGGAATTGGGAGTATGGGATAGTCCTTACAGGAAGCAGGGTGGGAAGAAGTGTAGTCCAGATAGCCATGGGAGTCGGTGGGTTTGTAGTAGATGTCGGTCAGTAGTCTGTTATCTGCGATGGAGATGGTGAGGTCTAGAAATGGTCGGGAGATGTCTGAAATGGTCTAGGTGAATTTTCAATTCAATTCAATTCTATTGTCATTGCACAAATACGAGTATAGGTACAACGAAATGCAGTTTAGCGTCTGGTCATAGTGCAAGATAGTAGAAGTAAAAATAAAAATACAAAATAAGCATACAATAAAAATAAAAAATACTGGTTAACAATGTGTGGATTGTGGATGAATTAAAACTGGTACAAAGACAAATAACTATACAAATGGGAGAGTCTAAAGATAGCTAGCGACAGGACTCTGAGTTCAGCTGTGTAATGGTGTTGTTGAAAAAGCTGTTCCTCAGCCTGCTTGTGCGAGACCTGAGGCTGAATTTGAGTGCCGGATGGAAGTTAGTGGTGAAATGGATGAAGACAGTGAGTTCTGCATGGGTGCAGGAGGTAGCACCAATGCAGTCGTCAATGTAGTGGAGGTAGAGTTCGGGGATAGGGCCACGGTACGCTTCGAACAAGAATTGTTCGACGTACGCTACAAAGAAGCCGGCATAGCTGCGGCCCATGCCTGTGCAAATGGGAGGAGCCAAAAGAAAATTTGTTGATAATAAGGACCAGTTCCGCTAGGTGGAGGAGATTATTAGTAGACGGGGATTGTGTTGAGGGCAAGGACCAGCTCCGCTAGGCGGAGAAAAGTATTAGCAGACGGGGATTGTGTTGAGGGTATGGACCAGCTTTGCTGACCCGCATTCCTGAAAACACTGCCATTTGGCTAACCACAAATTCCCTGTTATTAATGTCCTGAATGTCACCATTAATCAAAATCTAAACAGAACCAGGCATCATACATTATGGTAACAAGAGTGGTTTTTGAGGTTGTGTATCCTTTAGCAAATGACTTGGCTCCTCACACCTCAGTCTTTCCATCATCTTTAAGTGAAGCATGTGATGGAGTACTGTGCACTTATTAGTGAGTGATGTTCTGACCATGCACAAGTTCAAAGGAGCCCACTGGATTAGCAGTTCGTACACTAGTTTAGTTTATTATTGTCACATGTGCCGAGGTATAGGGGAAATATTTTGTTTGCTTGCAATCCAGTCAAAGAAAAGAAGAAAAAACTCAACATAATACAATCGAGCCATCCACAGTGCACAGGTAAAGGATAAAGGGTACAGCACTCCGAAGCTTTCTCTCCCTGCACACACTTACGGCGCTTTGGCTATAGTATGTGCCATTTTCAATAAGCAGTGCAGTGCAAAAGCTCATTCTATACAGTGAAAAAAGCGAAAAAAGGGGAACAGGTGCATGGGAGCAATATCATCTTCTGGTTTCCCTCAAATCCATCCACCATTTTGACTGAAGTATGTTGAATTTTATCCTTCATATGGAATTATGTGATTTGCAGAGTGTTTGTGAATATTCAATTGGATATTTATATAAATGCATTTCTTAACCCTACCTTGATACTATTTTACTATTCTATTTTAATGGGCTTTTAAAGCAGTTATTGTGCTTGGAGGAAATATTTTAAGATTTTCTTAACTGTTAGTCAATTTTAGAACCATCTTAGGCACTTTCTCTGAAGGCACAATGTACTGCAAATTTAAATTTTGAATACTTTTGAAATATGGAATGAGAACATAGCCATCAGTACAATCAGTGGTATAGGCTAAATTGGCATTTACTCCTTCCCCCATTAAGAGGAATGATGCTTCTTCCATTATATTTTGAAGTTCTATTATTAATCTATTTCTACTATTTGTTTGTTTTTAGGTTTTGCCTTGCAGAGACGAGCTGTCCCCAGGAAGACAATTATCCTAATAATTTATGTATAAAAGTAAATGGAAAAATATATCCATTGCCAGTAAGTTCATTAAAAAATACTGAGCGTAAAACTATCTTTTGGGTTAGCAGGGATAAATTGGTGCTGGAAGAATGGAATGTTTTGTACATGGGCACATATAATATATCATTGTGCACTTCAAGGCAAGATAATGAATGAGTAAAATGGATGGAAAAGTCTTCAGAGAATGTTTAAAACTACACACTATTAATCTAGATTAATTTCAGCACTTTTAGGTGTTATGAATTAGTAATTTAATGGATTAAATATACAACCATGCAAGTTAGGGGGAAAAATATGCTACTTGACTGTTCAAGTCAATTCCATCATTCAGAGCAATGATAGTTGAATATGATGGTGAGCACATCTCCACATTCCTGCGGATCCCTGTTAACCTTTCACTGTCTTGTTTATCAAGAATCTACCCATCTTAACCTTAAAAACATTCATCTTAAAAACATCTGTCTTAAAAGATTGGCTGCTTTTTGAAACAAAATCTCTGGTTCTCCCTTGTTCTTGATTCTATCACGAGTAAACATTCTACCCGTATCCATCTTGTCAACTGCAGCAAATAAATTGTCCCACCTTTCCTCACAAAACAACCCAACAATTCCAGCAACTCAACATAAAACTTCTGCTTTTGACACATTAACATATTTCCTTAAATCAGATGACAAAGTGATACAGTTGGTAAGGATGCTCTCGATGGTGCAGCGGTAGAAGTTCACCAGAATCTGAGGAGACAGATGGACCTTCTTTAGTCTCCTCAGGAAGAAGAGACGCTGGTGAGCCTTCTTAACCAGAGTTGAGGTATTGTGGGTCCAGGTGAGGTCATCGGAGATGTTGACCCCCAGGAACCTGAAGCTGGAAACGCGTTCCACCTCCGTCCCGTTAATGTGGATGGGGGTGTGCGTGCCGCCCCTAGACTTTCTGAAGTCTACAATGAGCTCCTTAGTCTTCTTGGAGTTAAGGGCCAGGTTATAACTTATGTTTTTGCATGTTATCTAAGTTTTTGCCTTCATATGAGGAAGCAAGATTTTTATGTACCTGCACCTCGCTGTCCTTGTGCATATGACAGCAGTTTCATTGTCTGTGGTCCCAAGTAATTCCTGAACCATCAAAGGAGTTTTAATGCCATATTTGCAAAGATGTAGAAATGACTATCTGCATTACTCATCCTTGGCTTTGCTGCATGGAGGGTGGGAGATGATGAAGTAATCCTTTATTTATTTTCATTCTTTTCAGTCCAGCAATATTTGCTATTGATTATTCTGATCATTGCTCTTTTCTTCCAGGGTTTTACACCGCCAGTTAAAAATGGCGTCGAACAGAAACGGCCTGGTCGGCCTTTAAACATCACGTCACAAGTCAGACTCTCATCAGCTGTACCTAATCAGATTTCTGTTTCTTGGGCACCAGAAATGGGAAGAGTAAGTACCTTTACTACTAAAAAATGTTTAGAAGAAATGGTGGCTGCCGTTTTGTTCCAATTTTTTTTTCAGTCATTTCATGGGAAGTGTACATGAGGATGTGTTCATTTTTGCTCATGCTAAAAATGTGTACAAATTTGTATGTTCCCCTGCAGATTCAGTTCAATTCAATGAAATAAAGTTGTGTTTTCGAAACAGTGCATAGATACTTGAGATGTTATTAGTTCTTTATAATATTGCTTGGTAGTAAAATCTAAGCCTTACATGCGATGCATTTCTCTTGGTTGATATTTGCATCAGTCTAGCAATCTTTCAGATGAGAATTTGAATTGAGTCCCTAGTTAGTTGGTTACTTAGGTGGCTTAAGCAAGTGAAATTGTTCTGTAACAATATAGCTTAAATTAAAACTCTAGTTTCTATAGCCAGGTTGCAGTTCCTGTTTTATCATTGTGCTTTAATATATTGCTTTCATTTAATTATGTTATGACATAATTAGGATTACCTTTTTAAACAAGTGAATAAAATCACATATCATTACAATATGCTCTTTGCTTTTATCATGATGTAGATAAATAATTGAATAGATAGCACATCAACAGCCAGGATTTATATAATTCTTTGATAGTTGATATCATTCTCCTGTGATTGAATAAACAAAAAACATTGCTCAGCCAATGTTCGGCACGGACTAGAAGGGCCGAGATGGCCTGTTTCCGTGCTGTAATTGTTATATGGTTATATGAAAGCAACAGAATGAAGGAGCAAAGGTGTGTTCAAAGATCTGGATTTTAATTAATATCGTAGAGGTTTGAAGATAAACAGAAGTTTTTTTTCAAAGATAATTTTGATCTGATGGCCTTGGTAACTAAAGACATGCCTGATAGTGTTGATCTTTTGATTCTGAAATGTATGTTTGACACTTAAGCAAAATGTATAATTGCCTTGCTAATGGATGTATTAATATGAACATGGACTATGTGTATGGTATGCGTGCCTTCATTGCTAGGGGCATGGAATAAAATAGTCAAAGTCATGATGCAGCTCTGTAGGACTTTGGTCAGGCCGCATTTGGAGTATCACGTGCATTTATGATCGTCCCATTTCAGGTAGAGAAGGTTTGCCAGAATGCTTGATAGAAGTACATAAAATTATGAAAGGCATAGATAGGGCAGACAGTCGGAACATTTTTTCCAAGGGGGAAATGTACAACTGTCCAACACTAGAGAGCACAGCTTTATGTTAAGAGAGGGGAAATTTAATGGAGATGTGAGGGCCAATTTATTTTGCGCAGAGGGTGTCTGGGCTCGGAACGCATTGCCAAGAGTGTTGGTGGAGGGTTAGTGGTATTTAAGAAGCTTTTAGATAGGCACGTGGAAGTGCCGTGAATAGAGGGGTGTGGATTATGTACAGGCAGAGGAGATCAATGTAACTGGGCATCATGTTCAGCAGAAATGTTATGGACGAAAGGACCCGTTCCTACGCTGCACTGTTTGTGTAAGTTAGCATCTGGAAAGAGAAAGGACAAGTGCAAGTCAGATGCAACAAGTGCTTAGGAAGAGTAATGAAATGGTGGCCTTTATAGCAAGAGGTAGGATTATAGAAGATAATTTTTGATGCAACTTAACTCGTGAGGTGGTACTTGAAATTTTGATCTTCATATTTAAGGAATGGTTTTCTTGCATGTGGTGCAGTTGAAGATTTCCCAGCTTAATTCCAAAGGATGAAGTCATTGATGTACAACAATGTTCCTCAGATTGGCTCTATACCATTTGCAATTATGTATTTTGTTTCAGGTGAAGTAGCAATATGACACTTCTGGATACACATTAATAATGCAATTGTGGAACATAGAATGTATGTTAGGAACATTGTGCATTTCAACATAGGAACATGTCCTTCCGCCCACAATGTCTGTGTCGAACATGATGCCAAGTCTTAACTGTCTGCACATCCAAATTCCTTCATTCTTTGCATATCCATAAACCTTTGCAAAAATCTCTCAAATGCTACTAGTGTCGCTGCCGCAGCCTCCACCCATAGTAGCACATTCCAGGCACTTGCCACCTTATGTGTAAAAAAAAAAAACCCCAAAAAACAAGTTGCCCATCTCACCTTAAAGCAATGCCCTGTAGTATTTATTTTTTTCATTCTGGGAAAATAAAAGTTCTGACTGACTACCCCCTCATAATTTAATATATATTTTCAGGTCTCCCTGCAATCTCAGAAATTCCAGATCAAATATCCCAAGACAGTCCAATCTCCCCCTGTAGCCAATATCCCATAATCCAGACATCATCCTGGTAAACCATCTCTGCACTCTTTCCAAAGCCTAAACATCTTCCCTGTCATGGGATTTCCAGAACTGCATGTAACACTCCAAGTGCAACGAACAAAGGGGAGGAGCTGAGGCGAGGAAAAATGCTACGGCTCGTTACGAACGGTTCATAGAAGCCAACTCTGACGCAATGAAGAGTCTGCCCAAAGTGAAGCGTGTGAAGAGGTCGCAACTCTGAGCACCCGGAAATTGTTTCAGCAAGGAAAGTAGTTGAATGCCAAGAGGCCTACACTATGAGCAGGATGGAGCAGCTCAAGGAGGACCTGAAGGCGGCCAAATCCCAACTCTTTGAGGTGTACGACAAACTGAAGGAGGAGGAGGTTGTGAGAATGATAGAGGCAGCCAACGATGACAAGCCGTATAGCGAGGCATGGAGGGTCGTGAACGAGATCAGTGGCAGAAAGAAGGCCAAGTCAACGGGAACTCTCCAAAGGGCCGAATCAACGCAATAGACAATAGGTGCAGGAGTAGGCCATTTGGCCCTTCGAGCGAGCACCGCCATTCAATGTGATCATGGCTGATCATCCACAATCAGTACCCCGTTCCTGCCTTCTCTCCCTACCCCCATGACTGCGCTATTTTTAAGAGCCCTATCCAGCTCTCTCTTGAGAGCATCCAGAGAACCTGCCTCCACCGCACTCTGAGGCAAAGAATTCCACAGTCTCACCACTCTCTGTGAGAAAAAGTGTTTCCTCATCTCTGTTCTAAATGGCTTACTTCTTATTCTTAAGCTGTGGCCCCTGGTTCTGGACTCCCCCAACATCGGGCTTACGGTATCCCTCCTTGTCTCCTTAGAGCCATTGAGGATATGTACTTGGGCACCACGGCCAAGGTTGTCACCCTGGATGGCGAGAGCAAAGTGTTCGAGATCCTCGTGGGGGTCTTAAAGGGAGACCCGCTGGCACCCTTTCTCTTTGTCATTCAAGAAGAATCGGGCCAGTGAACTTGTCAGACCTCGACTTCGCTGATGACATTGTCCTGCTGTCAGACCAGATTATGGAGGCACAGGAGCTGCCCTGCAGGGTCGAGACGGAGTGCAAGAAAGTGGGCCTCCACCTCAATGCCAAGAAGACTGAGTACGTGGCGTTCTACATTGGTGATCATGAGCCTCTCAAGACCAGTGGTGGTGCATCTCTCAAGATAGAGGACTTCAAGCACCTGGGAGCGAGGATGCAGAGCTCAGAGAATGACTTCAAGGTCCTAAAGCGCTCGCATGGAAAGCCCTCAATAACATGGGGGACATCTGGACGTCTCGGATGTCTAAGGGTCTCAAACTGAGATTGTTCCATGCAACTGTTGAGACCATATTATTGTATGGGTGGGAGGCATGAACTCTCACTCGAGCACTGTCCAAGTCACTCTCCAAGTCTACACCCGAATGCTCAGAAAAGTTCAAAATCTCAGTTGGAGGGACCACATCACCAACGCCCTGCTCTACGGGGAGAATCCACCTCTGACCGAGAAGATCAGGTGGAGAAGGATGAGGCTCGCTGGTCACTGCCACCGCCACCCAGAAATGCCTGCAAACAAGGTTGTGCTGTGGAAACCCACCCATGGAAGATGTGACCTGGGACGGCCAATCAAGACAATGCTGAAACCAATGATGGAAGACGCATGTGTAGAGTCAAAAGAGCAGCTTGCCAGCAGCATGGAGGACAGAGATGTGTGGTGCGTCCGTCACTGTGCCCGTCGGAAATCAGCACCACTGCGTCGATAATGTTTTCAACGGTTATGAATGAATGCAACGAACCAAAGTCCTATAAAGCTGCATTATGACTTCCTGACTCTTTTATTCAATGTCCCAATCAATGAAGGCATATGTCTAATTATGAATTAAGTTAACAATTTAATTGTACTCTTCTAAATAAATTAGAGGTGCTGTTGCCTTTTTCTTCTCAGAATATGGTTGATCTACAATTTTAAAGATAACAAAGCAGATCTATGATGTTTTTCAGAATTATTCTGTGTCTGTATTTCTGGTGAAGCAATTGACGTCAGCTGTATTACTGCAGAGGCTTAGAAACAAAGGCATCAGGAATCCTGACCATTCAAGAGCACTCAGTAAGTTGGATGCTAATGCAGCTTTTGAACTGTCTTTGTGTGTTATTTCTAAGAGCGAGAGTATATTTTATTCTCCTTTGAGTCGGTTTGCTTTGTAATCTGGAAGTCCATTTTAGTTGATGGATTAGCTGTGTTTAATTTTTTTTTTAATCGACATGCATGTCATTTTGTTTCAATTACACATTTTAAAGTAAATTAATCACGATAGGCTTGTTATATTGTATCGGCTACAGGCTCAACTGTTGCAAATGATTTCTATGTACCCTGTTCCAATCCATCAAAACAAAAATGCACAATTGTAATTGTTCTAATAAAACTACTTTAAATCTATATCTTGTATCATTTCTTTTTGCTCATTCTAAGTTTGCCATGATTTCCAATTGCCTGGAGATCTAAATGTGTGTCTTTAGGAAAGCTGGGCATTTTATCTTTTAACATCTTAAATAATTACATTGCAATATTCTTTTTTTCCTAAAATTTCCTGGAAATTGAATTAAACCCATATTCAAAAGGGTGGTTGGTGTTACTTTTACTATCCTTTAAGTTTTTCGCTTGAAGATTATTTATTGTTCTTTCTGTTTTTATTAATTGACTGTCCTCCCCTGTGCCCCACCTGGACTCTGATCCATTTCTCCTCTCCCTCTCTCCTTCCACCTACATTCCTTCATGTAGCTTCACCATTCGGTTATTTTGTCCTGATCCTTCTGTCTTTTCATCTTTAGCCTTTCCAATCAACTGCCCATCAAAAAATCCTCACCTGTATCCACCTATTACTTTCCAGGCTTTGTTTCCCTCATTTACAATCAGTCGGAAGAAGAGTCCCCGACCCGAAAGGTTACCTACACATTTTCTTCAGTGATGCTGCCTGACCTGCTGAGTTGCTCCAGCACTTTATTTTTGTATACTGGTATCTACTTTTCAATCTCGCCCCATTTAAAACAAAATACTTCATCCTGTTTTTCTAAGGGGAGATACTTAGAAGGGACCATACTGTGAGAGGGGGTTTATTAAAGAGGGACCAAAGGGGCAACTTTTTCCACACAGATAGTTGTTTGTATCTAGAATGAGCTGCCAGAGGAAGCTATAGAAGTACAAACAAATACAACTTTTAAAAGGCATTTGGAAGGATACATGGAAAGGGAGGGTGTAGAAAGCTATGGGCCAAATGCAACCAAATGGGATTAGCCAGCATGCCAACTTCGTTGACATGGACTATTACTGTGCTTTACAACTCTATGACTCTGCCGTCAGGCCTTTGCTTGGCCTGCCTGCACACTCTTGATGCCTCTTTGCTTCATCTTGACAACTTGCACTGTCACCAATTATATTACATGTGGTGACCTCATCCAATTCATTCATAGGGATTGAGAGTAGTTGAACCAGACCTCTACCTTCCAAAATCTCTTCTGTGTTGCTTGGTTTTTTCTGTTAACTAATCATGACTTTTCAATAAATGACCCCATTTCCATTTGCTCCAATTTGTTTGAAAATGCCTTATTGGAGAGCTTCTGAAAGTCCAAATACACCACAATACATTTGTGTGCACTTACCTGTTCTGCTGGTTACAACAACCAGATTTGTCAAATAAAATTTCCGGAGTCTTTCCTGAAAGTTTCCTCTTTTTCTGAATGTGCTTGTAACAATCGGGTTCTATTCTGATTATAAATTCAGACTTTGCTTTTTGAGTGTTATGCATAATGTCAGCTTTCAGGGTAATTCTTTGGACTTGATTGTGCTAATTCTGGCTTGTGCATTGCATTTGCTGCCATCCATGTTTTTAACCACAGCTGAACCTGTAAAACAGATCAGGCAGTGGCATATCTGAGCCCCTCTTTGAACTGCCCTGTTGGCTTTTGGAAATGTAACTTGATGAGCCGCAACATTTAAGAATAATTGAAATATTTGCTAAAAAAAATAAAGTAAAAATAGAATTAACAAGATATTTAAGCACTAAATTAATAAAAATATTAAGATTAACAAAGATATTGGAGGGATAAAACCACTAATTTTGGCTGTCACATGTACAGTTTTAAAATGCCTATGGGTTTGATATTTTTGGTAAGAAAAAATGGTGTTTGTTTAGTTTTTAATTTAAATCGGAGAATTTGTGATGTAAATAGTTTTACATTTAATTTTAACTGGTTTCCCCCTCATGTGCACAATTTGATGCGAGTAGATCTTAATAACGGCTAAAATTGTGACACTTGCTTATCTGCTGCCTTTTTAGTTAAAGAGAAGCTGACTGCAGATCCTGATAGTGAAATTGCAACCACAAGTCTAAGAGTTTCATTGATGTGCCCAGTAAGTTGTTTTTATTTTATCAACATTCATCATGGTATGGGAATTATTATTCTTTTCCTCTTTTGAAATTCCTTTGGAATTAATGTAGTCTTTTTGATCTGCAATTTAAATGGTCAGAAACTCATCAATATTTTTTTTTAATCCAGAGGTATCGTTCTGCAATATTTGACACTTAGATGTTATGTTCTGAACAGACACTTGCATGTTATGTTTAGAACAAGCACTTAAGATTGGAATCTCCAGAGGGCTGTTTCTCACTCACTAAGGCAATTTCTCTTTGGATTTGATAAGGTGATGCCCTCTGTTGTAAATTCTGAGCTCTTAAAAGAAAGTTTTGCTTTTAAGATCTTAGATGAACAATCTTTTCAAACCACTCGAATTTAAATCAATCATTTTTGAGATTGTTTTGGTCGCTTAGTCGTATACATTTTTGTTTGGATTTTGTGATATTTGGGACTTCCTGAAATGCCCTTCATTGAATTCACTGAAATTTTCTTTAATCTTCAAATCTGATATTCTGCATTGATCAATTTATGATAATAAAAAAATAGTGCGCACGTCTTATTGTGTTTTTTAAAACAGATTTGTGATTTTTATTCCACATATAAAAGATGTTTATGTGCTGATGGTAGATGGCTTTGTTTAAGTTTAATCTTTGTGTTTTTATTTTATAGTTGGGGAAGATGCGTCTGACTGTCCCTTGCCGTGCCGTCACCTGTACACATCTACAGTGCTTTGATGCTGCTCTCTACCTTCAAATGAATGAAAAGAAACCCACATGGATTTGCCCAGTGTGTGATAAAAAGGCATCCTACGATAGTTTAATAATAGATGGGTATGTTGTACACCAGTACAGTTTTAGCATTCAACTGTTTAACAGGTAGCTTTTCTTTCATTAATCTGAGAACTGAAAAATTGATCATATGAATTATAGCGTGATCACATTATGCTCCTGCAGTACAATAGTTTAGTTTAGAGATGCAGCGTGGAAACAGGCCATTCGGCCCTTTATATTTTCCTTTGTAGCTATTCTTGCTCCCATTGAAAGACTGATAAAACAAATTCCACCCTTGTCAAAGAATATTCCCCTAATACTTTTACTGTGCCGTGATCTATCAGTGCTCCTCTCTAATGATAATTGCAGCTCAATGGCAGACCCTTCTCAAGACTGAGCCTAAACATGTGTCCATACCTGCTGTCTTCATTGGACATTTCTTTGTAATCTCCCAGCACATAAAGAGTTGGAAAGTTCAGATTCATCCATGACGGTGCCCTCTGTACTTCTATGAGCTTATCCAGATTTACTTTGCAGCAAATATTCAATTGTCCTCTGTCCAACTGTCACACCTGTAGGAAATTTGGTGTGACTCCGACTGAAGGAGGTGCTGGACCACCAGTTGCAGGAAAATTGGTTGTGGACCTGTACTATCATTCCCTTGTTAAAAATTATCTGTGACTTATAAAGGGAGTGGGGTGGGTGGGGGGGAGGGGGAGGAGGAAGACGGGCCTGCCGAGGGATGCTTTGAAACTTTGTTAGCACCCTTTATGTGGCCACTCTTTGCATTTGTGTGGCGACACCCTTGGGTATGCAAAATAAAGAATGAACAAATATTTGTCACGTGACAAAGTATTTGTTCATTCATTCATTGTTCATCTATACCTTAAGATGTAATCTATACCACATATAGCAGCCTTAGACTGTGGATGTTGCAGGTCCCAATAATCCAGTTCAGATACCAACAGGAGCAATTGTCATTTTTATTTTATTCCTTCTAGGCTTATCATGCCAAGTAATCACATTATTTCCATAGAAGTTGATATATAATGCTTTGGTTCATAATACTTGGATTTCAGCCATTTGACATTAAAATGACTTGGTATTTTCTTCCAGGTTGTTTATGGAAATCTTGAATTCTTGCACTGATGTTGATGAGATTAAGTTCCAAGAAGATGGCACTTGGTATCCAATGAGGCCCAAGAAGGAATCTCTGAAACTATCCAATTCACAGTGTACAAAAGTTGAACTTGCAAGTAAGTATAAATAAGTTAGAGAATGTGTTGATGCCTTTTTTGTTTGCAGGTCTCCAATTTTCCATAATTGATTAGTCTATAGAACTGGGTTAAAAAAATCTGCGTGTTTTTTAACAGTAGATGCGCCCGGCAATATTTATGGAGGTGGTTTGTCTATTTCTTCCTTTGTAGTCGTCTGTCCCGTCAATCCATTGGTGCCATTCAGGATCTTGTTATCGGGAGCTAAAGATTACGTAATAGGCCAATCAGTATAGCTACTAATGTTTTTTAAGTTAATTGTCATCTTTTTTTAAATATGATTCTGAACGTTGTCGACTGTAAATGGGAAAAAATTTTTGTACTGTATGAGATCAAGCATGCTGGAACAGGACTTTGTTCTATAAATTATCTCTCCGTCTTACTTCTCCAAATTAACGTGCATTCTCCTAGCTATTCAGATATGTTGCTTGATGCAGACTTGCCATCAACTATTTCTACTTTGGTTTTAATCATTCTTTTTGACTATTGAGTTATCTGGCCGTATTTGGAGGAGGAATCGGTGCATGATTGGTGTGTACTGCCTAATACATAACAGATGAAGCATTAATTTCTTGACGAGGGAAATGTATTTAAAGTGATAACATTTGAATTTTATATTTGCAGCATTTTTAGGGGGGGGGTTTTCTCTTTGTTCCTTATGGTAATAATATAAATGCTTTGACTTCCAGCAGGTTCAACTGTCACCAACAAGACTGGTTCTGCTGTGCCAAGCAGTGAACCAAGTAACAGTAAAAAGGTTGAGATCATAGATCTTACAATTGATAGCTCCTCCTCAGATGGGGAGGAAGATCCTCCACTTAAAAAAAGGTGCATATTCCCTTCAGACACTGAAGAAACCGCCAGTAAAAGGTTAGTGGAATTTGCATTGCTAATGTAGAAACAAAGAACTGTAGATGCTGGTTTATACCAAAGATAGACAAAAAATGCTGAGGTAACTCAGCAGGTCAGGCAGCATCTCTGGAGAAAAAAGATGGGTGATGTTTCAGGTCGGAACTCTTCTTCATACTGAAAGTAGGGGGTGTGAAGGGGAGAGGTGAAGAGGTGGAGGCAAGAAAAGACCAGGGCCAGCAGCAAATGTTTTCAGGCAGGGTGTTGCCTGGTAGGGAGGAGGAAAGAGGGTCATAAAGTCATGTGATAGGAGTAGAATGAGGTCATATGGCACATCAAGTCTATTCAATCCATAAAATCATGGCTGTTCTATCTCTCCTTCCCAACCCCATTCTGCCTTCTCCCCATAACCTCTGACACCTGTACTAATCAAGAAGATATTGACCTCTGCCTTAAAAATATCCACTTACTTGACCTCCACAGCCTTCTGTGGCAAAGAATTCCACAGTCACGATCCTCTGACCAAAAAAATGCCTCATCTCCTTCCTAAAAGAACGTCCTTTAATTCTGAGGCTATGACTAGTCCTAGACTCTCCCACTCGTGGATACATCCTCTCCACATTCACTCTATCCAAGGAAGGCGGGCCTCCTTACTTCTCCCTAGTTTCTTTTACCAGTTCCACAGTTGGCCACATTGTTTCTCTTGAGATCAAACAATCCTTCGCCAACAATGGACCTACCAGGTAACGACCTGCTTGAAGTCATTTGCGGCTGGCCCTGATTGTTTAAGATAGTTATGGATAATTATGGGTAGGGACAAAGAGGGCCCACGTGGTAAAATGCTAAATTAGGGTAAGGTCAACTTTGAGGATATGAGAGAAAGTCTCACTCAAGTTGATTGGGGCAGGTTATTTCAGGGGAGAGGAACATCAGCCAATTGGGATGTTTTATAAACTGTGCTGATAAAAGCTCAGGATATGCATGGGAGCTAAGGAGGAAAGTAAAAAAGAAAATCAGAAGGACAAAAGGGCCAGGAGATAGCTCTGGCAGATAGCATTATGGGCAATCCCAAGAGATTTTATAAATACATAAGGGAGAAAAGGTTAACTAGAGAGTGGGACCTCCTCAGGATTCAAAGCAGTCAACTTTGTGTGGAGCCACAGGAGATGGTCAAGGTCCTCAATGAGTATTTTTCCTCTGTATTTACTGAAGAGAAAGACAGGAGAGCAGGAACTTGGTGCAGACAGTAGAGCAGTCAGTGTTCCGGTCAAAGAGGTGCTGAAGGTACTATCGTGTATGAAGGTAGACAAATTTCCAGGGCCTGATCAGATATATCCGAGAACATTGTGGGAAACCAGAGATTAAATTGTGGGAGCCCTGGTTGAAATTTACGAGTCGTCCTTAAATTCAGGAAAGGTGCCAGAAGACTGGAGGGTGACAAATGTTGTGCCTCTATTCACGAAGGGCTGCAGGTAATTTACTGGGAACTATGGGCCAGTGAGCTTAACATCTGTTGTAGGAAAGTTACTAGAGAGTATTCTGAGGGATAGGGTATACACAGAGCTGCCAAGTAGTACGGATTTTCCGTATTTTGTATGGAAATGTGATTAAAATACTGATGTAGGATTTTGTGTTGTTAAATACGGATTTTAAATACGGCGTTCAGTTCAGTATGAAGAAGGGTCTCGACCAGAAACCTCACCCATTCCTTCTCTCCAGAGTTGCTGCCTGTCCCGATCCAGGTTTAAACAGAGCGCTGTCAGTTTAATGCGTGGGAATTTAAACAAAGCGCTGTGGGTTCTAAATACAGCGCTACCGGCTGGAGCACTATGGGCTTTAAACAAAGCGCTATAGGTTTTAAACATAGCGCTAAGGACTTTACACATAGCGCTTTGGCCATGGCGCTATGGGTCACAGACTGTTCTGGAAAATTCTCGTATAACAATGAAACTTTGGATTTCTCTTTCTCAGTAGAAGTTGAGTCTTTGATTATTTTTCAGGCAGTGGTAGATTTCTGGATGAGCCTAGTGCTGAAATGTTACCAGTGGGATTGCAGTTACATTGGGATTGGCCTTTATTTTACAGAACGGTGGGTGGGCTCAATGGGGAGAGAGGGAAAGATGGAGAGAGAGAGGGGTGGAGAGAGGAAGAGGGATGGTGAGGAGAGAGGGAGGGAATAAGGGGGGGGGGAAGAAAAAAACGAGGGGGGGAGGGAATGAGAGAGGGAGGGAGGGAGAGAGAGAGCGAGGGAGGCTTCCAAAATGGCTGCTATATCAACATCTGATGCTAAACGCAGGAAGCAGCCGTTCAAACAGCAGTATACAAAAAGATGACAATGAATGCACTGCCTGGTAAGCTGCGTAGAAGACATGTCTATTGGTAACAGTTATGCATTCTTGTACTCTTACATGGGTGTGACTGCACATTAAAAAAAAATATATTTTTCAGCAAAATGGCACAGTGTAAAAATACTGATTTCCTCAGCAAAATATTGATTTTCAGGTACTAGAATACCAAAATGCTCTGACAAAACTTGGCAGCTCTGTATACAAGCATTTAGACAAACAAGGGCTGATAAGGAAAAGCCAGTATCGTGTTTGTACGTGGGAGGTGGTGTCTCAAATCTGAGTTTTTTGAAGACGTGACTGAAAAGGTCGATGAGGGCAGACCTGTAGATGTATATATGGATTTCAGCAAAGCATTTGACAAGGTTCCACATGGTAGGCTTCTCTGGAAGGTTAGATCGCAGGCGATCCAAGGAGAGATGGCTGAATGGATAGCAAATTGGCTTCATGGAAGGAAGCAGAGGGTGATGGTGAAAGGTTGCTTCTCGGACTGTGGATGCCTGTGACTAGTGGTGCATAAGACGTTGGTGAGGCTGCATTTAGAGTATTGTTTTCAGTTCTGGACACCATGTTATAGAAATGATGTCAAGCTGGATAGGGTACAGAGAAGATTTACAAGGATGTTGCCAGGGCTAGAGGATCTGAGCATATAGGGAGAGGTTGAAGAGGCTGGGACGCTATTCCTTGGAGCGCAGGAGGATGAGGGGTGATTTTATTGAGAGGAATAGATCGGGTAGATGCTCCGAGTATCGGCTAGTCTCTTGCCCAGAGTAGATAGAGGACATAGATTTAAGAGAAAAGAGGAATCTGAGGGGTAACTTTGTCACACAAAGGGTGATGGGTGTATGCAACAAGCTGCCAGAGGAGGTAGTTGAGGCAGGGACTATCCCAACATTTAAGAAACAGACGGGTACATGGATAGGACAGGTTTGGGGATATGGACCAAACACGGGCAGGTGGGACAAGTGTAGCTGGGACATGTTGGCCAGTGTGGGGAAGTTGGGCTGAAGGGCCTATTTCCACACTGTATCACTCTGACTATTGGTCCTGGTCTTTTCTCGCTCTAACCCTTCGCTCCCCCCCCCACCCCTATTTTCAGCCTGAAGAAGGGTCCCGACCCAAAACGTCATCCATCCTTTTTCTCCAGAGATGCTGCAAGAGCCACTGAGTTACTCCAGAACCTTGTCTATCTTTTGTATTGCACATGTTCTCTTCTTGTTTACAGTGGTTTGTTCAGTGTATGCAAAATGCCGCAGTTATTTCTACTTTAACTATTTCATTTAATTTGCTTAAAGTTGAATGGGGTTGCTTCTCAAGGATCATTCAATGTCCCTGCCATCACTACTGCTGAATATAATCACAAATACTGTCCACGTGTATTCTTTGCACATTTTTCATCTGTGAATAGCAACAAGGAGTAGATGCATTATTCAACAGTGGAAGGACAGCACTGTAGCTGATCTTGTGTCCATCATCATCAAATGTCTCCCCATAGGAACGTCCATCTCGTATTCTACTTTACAATTCCATGTTCTCTGGTTTATTGAGAAATATCAAGACTTTCAGTCGATAATTGGATATTTACTGAATAAGAATGTCTTTAGACTTGTTGATCCCTTTACTTTAAAGATGACGAGACTCACCCAGTTTTTTTTTCATGCAATGGATCGGTAACTAAACTGAGAACTCTGCAGATATTCTCCCAGTCATCTACCCATGTTTGAAACTTAGTTTGGAATCTTAACCTGAAGGTCTGTGCATGTTTTGTGCCATTATTTCATTCATAACTTCTTAACCTCGCTTGTGGTCCTACCTGGGCAGAGACCTACTCTGGGCTAACTTGGCCGAGTTCTAGATTGCTTCAAAATCTCTGGAATACTATAAACTTCCTATTATGTAAATACCAATGTAAAATATTTCATCTGAATGCCAAGTGTTTCTTTATTTACATTTACAGTATCAAAATGATCAATGTTTACTGGACTCGCATTGTTGAACATTTTTTACCAAGTATGGAGGGGTGAATGGGGCTGAACCCTCGAGAGAGCAAAGATGAAAATTCCTCTACCCTCCAAACAATGTATTTACCCCCTGGTCTAGCTGATAGTAAAACACTTTTTAAATCATCTGTATTTGTTGAATATCTGCCAATTTTTAATTTCGATCTATTTCAGCGTTCTGGCTTATCAGCCATCATCTGTTCGATTGCCAAATGTTACAACGGTTGATACAAGCTTCCTTCCTCAGTTAGCAGATTATCCTGCTGCATTCCATCATTCAACAATGGCAACTCTTCCAACTGATATTCAAAGTAAGAACAGCATAGACTCTCAAAGTCTCGATATGTCATTTTTTACTTTGAATTTTCACTCCATTTTTGTCTGGATGACGATTCCTGCTGGGGGAATATTTCCATGTTTGTTTCTGGTCTTTTTAAAACTCATGGAACCCAAATTTGGGTTAAAATTTGACGCTTTATGTGGTCATACCCCAGCACATCTGGTATTGATCCACTTTCACGTATTCTAGCAGTCTTCCTTTTATATGTGCCTTTAGTTTTAAAACCTCTGGGATAATGAAGTAGTAAATTGTTCACTTAGTTTTGTAGCTCAGTCTTAACATTTTGATGAGCTTCTCAGTACTATGTGGTGTGCTAACATTGAACGTAGGGCATGGGATGAAACTGCAGTACTTGGAGGAAACTCACACAATCAAGGAGAACATGCAAACTCCACATATAAACCACTCGTGGTCAAGTTCGAACTCGGGTCTCTGGCGCTGTGAGGCAACAGTTCTTTCCACCAGCTGCACCATTGTGCCGCACTAATGGCTGAACCTAATTTTTTTGTTCTTTCTGGATTGTGACCCTAGCTGGGAAAATCTCTTCCCTCAACCACCCTATCAAGTATCAAAAGAATTTTCAGTAGGTGCTTTGTCTTTCAGTTTATTTTTTTTTTTTAAAGCATACTTCATTTAATTACTTAGAATGAATTTGATAACTGCCTGACAAGATTCAAACTCATGCCTTTGGATCAGAACTCTGTGCCGGTACTCTGACTGCTAATCGAGTAATTTAAACACCAAGTTAACACACCAAGTACTGGTTTGAACCTCATCAAATTTAACATCTGAGCTCCAAAGACTAGTTAGCTTACAATTTATTTCCTCATGATGCAGCTTTATAGGACTTTATGCTGCATGTGGAGCATTATACGCAGTTTTTGTCACCCCCCCCCCCATTGCAGGAAGGATGCGGAGGCATTGGAAAGGGTGCAGAGGTTGTTTACGAGAATGATAACTGGATTAGGGGGTATAAACTACAGGAAGATGAGAAGTTGTATTGGATTGTTTTCTCTGGATTGAGGGAAATTGAGGGGAGACCTTATGGAATTATATAAGATTGTGAAAGGCACAGCTAAGTTAGAAAGACAATCTTTTTTGCAAGATGGAAAAATCCATCTTGCCCAAGAGGGCATAACTTTACGGTGAGAGAAGCAAAGTTTTGAGGAGATGTGCAGGAGAAGTTTTTTTTTACCCAGGGCGATGAGTCTGGAACGAGCTGCTGGAGGTGGTTGTGGAGCGGATACGTTATTGACATTTAAAAGACATGGGTTAGGCATATGGATATGCAGCAATGGAAGGATTGATTATGTGCGGGTACATGGTCTTGACATCATGTTTGGCACAGACATTGTAGGCCGATGGACATGTTCTCATGCGATGGACATGTTCGCTATGTTCTATGCTCTCTGAAAGTTTCCATAATTTTCTTGTTTAATTTCATCTTTCAAACATCTGCATTTTTTTTATTCATGTGAAATGTTGTACATATTGATAACATCACCTTCCATTCTTCCAAACCTGAGCCCTCTTAATCTTTCTTCAATGGGCAAACACACCACCCCTACCTCCCCAACACCCACCGCCCCCTCCACCCCCAAAAGATAAACGGGTATCATCCTGGGGAATCTTCATTACATTCTCTTTATGGCAATATCCTTCCTTGCCTCCAGAGATCAGATATGTATACACTGTTTCAGATTTAGTCTGAACAAGGTTGTATAAAATCACATGTCTTTACTGGTGTGTTAAAATCCTCTTACAATAAAGATCAATTTATCATTTCCATTCTTGTTACCTGTCAATTCGCCAATGCATTTCAATGGCCAATTAGGCCTGAGCTGAGAAGTTTCTTCATTCATTTTGGTAAATCTTTAAGATTGACATCTAATCTAATTTAAAATCTAATCTTGGAAAATCTATACCCTGGTGGTCTGAGTTTCTAAAGTTCATTCAAAACAGAAATTTCTGGATATTAAGACACATGAAGGATTTTGGGCTAGTGCAGGAAAATGGTACTGAGGTTGAAGATCAGCCATGGTCTTGATAAGCGACTAAGCAGGTTAAAAGGGCAAGATGGTGTTGCTGTCATCATCTTCCAGTCTAACCAACTGCTATTCGATACGTGCTGATGTGGTTGACTTCATTGTCTCCCCCAGGACAGCTAGGAATGGGCAATTAAAGCTAGTATTGCCAAGGAAAGCTGTTGAAAGTACCTGGGCTCTCTGAGTAACATTATCATGAAATTGCAAAATAGTTATAGAAAATAAATCGCACTTTTGATCAAAATCTCTGCTTTTGTCTGGGACCAATATTCTAATCCTCCTGATCCCTTTGGCAACTAATGGTCTGACTTCTGTAAAACTTTTCAAATCTTTATTTCAAAGAGACCAACTTTTTTTCATTACATGTTCCTGAAAATGTATTCCTGAGACTCTTAACAAAACAAAATGGGATGCGGGAGCTCTGTGGTCCATATGTTTCTGAATTTCTATAAACTAGTAGGGTGGTTGCAGTTTGGTTCAATTCAAGTACAATTGTTTCCAATCTCACTTTATTTTCTCCATGTTTTCCTGTTCTTCCCTCTGCTCGCACTTAATTTTACTGATAAATACTGAACAGATGAAGAATCAGTGTTACACATGGTTGATATTATTTTAAATGAACCTCTACTATTCAGTGCTAAACTAGGTGAGGGCTGACAGATTCTGTCTTGTCCTGTTGGAATTGGGTTTTCTTCATAGGGTATGCGAGTGAAATAAACTTTCACAATTTAAATCTTGCTCATAGTTCAATATTTACCAACTGCAAGGTTATATACAGCTATAATTTTCTTTAACAGTGAGTTTCCAATTAAAGTATTGCGTACAGTTTTGGTCTCCTAATCTGAGGAAAGACATTCTTGCCGTAGAGGGAGTACAGAGAAGGTTCACCAGACTGATTCCTGGGATGTCAGGACTTTCATATGAAGAAAGACTGGATAGACTTGGCTAGTACTCGCTAGAATTTAGAAGATTGAGGGGGGTTCTTATAGAAACTTACAAAATTCTTAAGGGGTTGGACAGGCTAGATGCAGGAAGATTGTTCCCGATGTTGGGGAAGTCCAGAACAAGGGGTCACAGTTTAAGGATAAGGGGGAAATCTTTTAGGACCGAGATGAGAAAACACATCTTAAGATTTTTCACACAGAGAGTGGTGAATATGTGGAATTCTCTGCCACAGAAGGTAGTTGAGGCCAGTTCATTGGCTATATTTAAGAGGGAGTTAGATGTGGCCCTTGTGGCTAAAGGGATGAAGGATGGGGAGAAGGCAGGTACAGGATACTGAGTTGGATGATCAGCCATGACCATATTGAATGGCGATGCAGGCTCGAAGGGCCGAATGGCCTACTCCTGCACCTATTTTCTATGTCTATGTTTCTATTTTCTTTGACAATGTAAGTACCAGTTCTTCTGGACATGAAGGAAAGTGTTTAGAATTGGAGCCACTGTTCTTACCTTACCAGTAAATTGATCTGAACCTTTGGTGTGTACCTATTTTATTCATTACTCATGCCCCCCTCAGAATTTTTATTTTTATTTTATCTGTACTTTTGCAATTTATTTTATTTACCTTCCTAGGAGAGAATTGTGGCAAATGGTTGTTTTGCATTCTGGGCATGGCAAATAGCGACACGCCACAAGACCAGTGTTCGGGCCATTGTTATTTTTATCTATATTGATAATGGCCTATACTTGAGTGAGTGAAATTCTAAGGTTGGGGTTGACACGATTCTAAGGTATGGGGTCTGCACACACGGAATTCTGCAGGGTATAAATAAATAGGCTATGGATCTGCAAAGGTAGATGAGTGGAAAAATTGCAGCAGTGGTGCATTTTGATAGGCATTTTCATAAAATACTATAACTGAATAAATAAATGGAATGGTAGATTGAGAAAACTTTTAATAGGGCTATGGAATTATGAAGTATTGGCAGGAAATGAAAATAGGGAATATGTGGATAAAACAGACAATGCATTTTTCAAGGACTACGATAGGCAATTTCATAAAATGGGCCTATAACATACAGAATAAATAAATTGAGAGTGGCAGGGTAGGTTGAGAAAACATTTTAATAGAGGCTTATGGAATTATGAGCTTTAACAAACTATTGGCATGGAATATGCGAAAATAGAAGGAACTCTATGCTGAACTTGATAAATGCTGCCTTACCTGCTGAGAGCAATTTTGTCTAGGGATAAGTTCTGTTTTAATTCCAAGATGTTAACTTCAAGCGTTTACTTGGTCACGATGGAACTTTCGAAAAATCATGCTCACTTTTAGTGAAAAGTATTCTTTCTCTCAGAAAAGATTTTTTAAGTAGCTGGAGACTGTCAAAATTAATTAGGGCACATGATGATAACTTTAGTTAGGCTATTTAGAGTAATGTGTGCAGTTCTAGTGGGATATCCTGGATTACAGGGTTTCCGTTGATCCTGTTGTTTTCTATGATGTTGGAGGTGGTATGATACTAGGGGACAAGAAGCATGTATAAATCAGAAGCATAATAGGGTAGACAGTCAGAAGTTTTCCCAGAATGAAAATGGGGACACTAGAGGCAGTTAAAAGTGGAGGAGGAGGGTTTAATGGGGACTCTGGACCCGTTGGGTCCCTGTCCAGATTCCTTCCACCACTCATCCATAGCCCCCAACTACAGGCACAGCTCATTTTCTGCCTCACCCCTGCTGAGTTTCTCCACCACCCCTCACCCAGCTTGTCCCCTCCCCATCATCTCACCCCTTCTCTGGATAAGTTCACCCCCTCCATAACTTAATAAAAAACTCCTCCCCCCAGATGTGGATTGCTACCCCACTCCTGACAATCCCTATCCCCCCACCCCAGCGGGCCTCACCTCCCCCACTGCCCTCCTCTCCCACTCCCCCATCCACTATTCCCCCCTCCTCCCCCACTGTCCCTCCTCACCTCCCTCTTTTTTCCCTCTTCTCCTACCCTCCCCCAATCCCTCCCTCGCCTCTCCTTTTCCCTGCCCTCAGTCACTCCCTCCCCCCATAACTCCTCGCCCTTCCCTATTCCACTCCTCTCCCTTCGCTCCTCTCCCCTCTTGTGTGCCCCAGAGGAGCATCAGCCATCAGCGCCCTTAGCGCCAGGCCTCACATCCTCGGCTCGGCCCGGAAACACCAGCACCTTCTGCCGCGCCGGTGTGTGCGCAAGCGGGGAGGGAGCTCGGAGAAAAGACAGTGGAAGAGCCATTGGGGAGAGTGGGGTATCAACGGGGAGGATGGGAAGGGGTTGCAGCGCTATGGCGCGTACTCGTTGGACTCTCCTCCGCCGGGATCGCAAATCTCCGAGAAAAATCGCTAAACTTTTACAATGTCCTACCGATCAGAAAGAAACTTGTCGCACTCGCAGCACAGGAGAACGGCGAGTGAGCTGACGGAAAATTGCAGTGCTATCGCGTACAGTTTCTGCGCAAATAGAAAAAATGCGCAAACCGAAAGAGCCCAAGATCAGAGATTAGGTGTGCAAATAGAGAGATAGATGTGCGAGGCAAGTTTTTTCTAACAGAATGATGGGGGCTTGGAACGCACTGCTTGGGGTGGAGGCAGATATGATAGAGAGTTTTAGATAGGCACATGGATGTGCAGGGAATAGAGGGATATGGATCATGTGCAAGGCAGGTAAGATCAATTTAACTTGGCATCGGGTTCGGCACAAACATGGGCTGAAAAGCCCATTCCCGTGTTGTACTGTTCTATGGCCACCAGATGGTGCAAGGTGATTAACATTAAACTTGGTATAATTTACATCCTCTAATAATTATTGTGATCAATGAATATCAATTTATGATATTTCTCTGTAGATGTGAATGAATTAGAATGATCTCAGTCAGGTACAGATTTTCCATAACATGAATTGAATATAACATGAATGATGAACTAGGGAACATTATTTAAATTACATGAGCCAAGTTGGTTATAACGTGATTTCAACTAGTAACAAGATAATCACTTACAAGTTAATTTGAAATTTAAGAAGCAGAAAAAAAAACTGTCTTGGATTTGAACAGTATAGTGGATTTTAAAATGTTTCCATTCCTTGCTGTAATCAGACACCATTGTCGCTTGAGAACACAACTGCTACTTTAACCGCCATTAAAATTGACAAGAAATTGCTTAATTGACACGTGTATCAATACTTTATTAAACAATGTAACAAAAATACATTTATTGCTATTGAAAAAGACCATTTTTGAAAATCCTGCTGGAAAAATAACTTGTTACAAGTGTGAAACACTAGCCCCTAACCCCCTTACCCCATTGAAACAATTGCCGTTACTATGTTATTTTTTATAACACTAGGTTTCTTAAAGAACACAACTACCGATTTAAGAACACCATACTGATTTTTAAAATACATGTGTTCTATGTTTGTGGCCTGTACCCGCTTAGCACAAATCACATAAAAACACTTAATTCTAGTTCAGGTTTTCTCTGCCTTCTCCGTCAATCCAATGCATCTATATCTATAATCCATCTATTGTCAAATTTAATAATATCACAAGAATTGTACCTAAATTATTTCTGCATTGGCTGCATTTAAAATTATATAGAGTTGCTTCTGTGTTTCAAGTCGTACATTTCCTGGTCTAATTGGAAATCCAACTTCTTTTTCAGATTTGGACTTCTTCTCGTTGTTTCAGAGTGATCCTCAGGTTTGTATGGATGGGAGATTTTTGTTGGACTTCTGGTAGACGTGATAGTTTTTTAAGTTTCTGCTCTTCATTAAAGCTTTCTGTAATAACTAAGTCAAATTTATCAGCTGGAGTGTGTCACTGCAAGAGGGTTTCCTTTTTGAAGGCTCAATTCTAATGGCATCCTGGTTCTACTCTTCATTTTCTATCTCCACGCTACACCGTCCCTTTTCTTTGCAGCTTATGACATAATTCATAATGAGATAAAACAACGTTACTTCAGTGCTGATTGCTGCTCCAAATCTCATTGACTTGCAGCTCATTGGTCTCGTACAAACTTTTTTTTTTTAGGTATCTTTGGGGGTGAGGGGCGAGTTGGTACCAATGTGGAAGAAAGGCTTTGTGTTGAATGGTTTGTCCGTGTCATCCTAACAATTGTATAAATGTGTTGGTATTTCTCCCCTCTGCCCTATAAGTCTACATCAACAGTGGGTGCTGAATCTAAACTAAGATCTGAGCAGGATGATATGGGAGGATAGTTTCTGCATTTAGATGCACTTAAGCAATGCAGAGGAATTAAACTTCCTCATATTTCAAGCATTTGTTCAGTCTCAAGTAGAATAAAGTCCTCTCTAATATCTTGTGACAACATGCATTTGTCCCAAATTCAGAACAATTTGATGTCGCCGGTACAATGTTTAGTTCCCAACAGCAATCCCGTGTGGCTTCCTTATAAAATTTGAATTCTAGTGTAATGTTTTGTATTGTGTGAATTTGGTTAACATAAGATCCTTGCACAAATCTATTTTTGGTTAGATTTGAAAGCTAATGTTCAACCTACTTGTTATTTAACTAACTTGTTGGATATATATCTGCAGTTTTTGCTCCAAACAATTATTTTATTCCAGTAGCTTCTTTCTCGCCTCTTCGGTCTTAAATGCCGAGATTAATATTCATAAAGCAAACCAAGTACTAGAAATCTAATATGAAAAACAAAATACCACAAATACTCTGCAGATCGAGTGGCATTTTAGGGAACTAAACCAAATTAACATTTCAGATTAACCTCTGATATTAACTCCCTTCCTTTCTCCATTGATGTTGCCTGCGTTGAGCATCTACAGCTGTCTGCTTTCATTTTACATGTTTTATATTCTGATTATGCACTCATTTACATAATTTGGCAGATAGAGGCACCTGATGCATTCCTTTTACTTGAATTATGGAAATATCGACTGCAAGACGAGGTTACCTTGGATAAATGTTTTTATTTAATTAAAAAATATTGATGCATAGATAAAGGCAATTTTAGAAATTTGAATTCCACATAAATGAATTCCACATGTGGAATATCTGCATTCATCACTTTTACCTAGCGGAGCTGTCTCTTGGTTTTAATTACACCAACATGCTCCTTTCGTTTTCCTTAGCATAGTGAGTTGAATAATTTTTTTATTGTAATAGGACAAACAAATTTCCATCTTATAAACATTTTACTCTAACGACTGCTTTACAATTCAAATTTTAACATTTTAAAGAACTCCATTTTAACTCAAACAGGATTTTAGAAATCATGATGAGAATGACAGCCTGATTTCACATCTGCATTTTTGATCTATGCATTTAGATTCACGTCCTGGGGCAAATAATGTTTCTTTTTTAAATTTGCCTCCAATATTGAAACCTTATCAGAAAGTGTAGGACTGTGCTTATGGCTGATGACTTCTGTCAGCAGGTTATATGAGAGCCTTCAACTGTGGGGAAGTTGTTCACTTTTTTTATTTCCTCAAATGCAGTACTGTCAGTCTATATTTCTGGACAATCTCTCCTCTGCTGTTGGACCACCGACAATGACACCCAACACTGTTGGCGGAAGCATCATCTCATCAACCCAACACCATGAAGGCAACAGCAGCAGCCGAACAGAAGCTGGGGTGATAGCAGGTGGAGGAGGAACAGCCAGCAGCATCCCAGACATTATCTCTTTAGACTGACAAATTTCAAACACTTTTTTTCTTTAATCAATGTGCGACAACAGGAGGGGTTTGATTAGAGGAAGAAAGAGTGGAACAGCAATCATATTGCAACCAACGACTTAAACAATAGCATTTTGTGCATTCTCCACAAGGCTGCCACGTTTTTATTTGTTGTTTATTAATATCAAGAGCCTTGTTGACTATCGGCATTCACTAAGACTTTCCCAGTTCAGCTCTTCCTTGGAATGGTTTGGAAATGAGAATGCATGACATGAACTAAGAGCTTAAACCTGAAATACCTGGGCAGAGTGAACTTGAGGTGCAGTGAAGGCAGAAGATGAGAAGGACTGTAATGAGTTTTGTTGCAATTGATGTAATGTTTTATTTACGACCACCAATGAAGTGAGCAATATTTCATTTCTCTTCTGCAAGTTGACTGAATATCCACACCTCTCCTCAAAAGTATGCTTTGTCTCTGTAAAAGTTCAAATATTGGTGCTTTATTGTGGAAAAACATAGCCTCAGCCTGTTGAAGAACCATCCTGTCTGTTGTTGAGGTTAATTGCTGTAATCCTGACTCAATGCAGTAACTGAGCCAGAAGTTAGCATCTTTTGGATAAGGCATTGTATTAATCAGTTCTGAAATTTAAATCTTTAATGATTAAATTTCGTATAAACTTGTATTATGTTTCCAGGATGACAAAAAAATACATTTTTTCTTTATACTGTTTCCATTCCTTTTTCAATTTAAATGTCGTTTTATGATCCTTAAAAAAAAATGCATCCACTTAAGGTCATTAAGAAGTTGTAACATCCCTTCCATCATGAGGTATTCTGATGGTATAATGCCAACATGACCTGCAGGAGCTCTGACACTAACCTCATCTCTATCTTTGACTTAATTGTGCACAATATAATCAATAATACTAAAAATGTGTATTATAGTATGAGTTATTGCCGTAATTTGAGTTTTCCAATCATGTTTTGCTAAGGACACTTTTGATTCTGGGATTTTTACTTTATTATATCATAAAGCCTTCAGTTGCATCCAACAAAGTATGAAGCTAATGCATTTCTTTGTGTCTAAGATTAAGACCATCCATTCAATTGCATCTGTTTCAAACGTACCAAGCCAAATTTCTTCTGGCCATCCCAAACTCTTATTTTACTCTAGTTTCTTTATTCTCTACCCGCCTTGTGTCTTTTTCCAGATTTATCAATTGCCCTGTTGATTCTACGTGTACTGAACTGACCGCCCAGCTTCTCTTACTGGACCCTGAGCTGGCAGATAATATCTGTTCCTCTACCTTTCAAATCTGTCGTTTTTGAAGAATTTCTATTCTATTGAGTGGAAACAAGAAGCATTGGTAAACTGATCAACACACATCAAGGGACTAAACACTCTCATAGATGAGTCATAAATCTCACAAAAGGATGATGCTTGGGATAGAATTTAATCATTCTAGCCCCAAGGCCTATTGCTTCTTCAAAACCTTCCATCACAAGGCCAAATATGGGGATATTTGTTGATTGTATAGATTCATTTGTAACTTAGCAAATGAAGCAGTCGTATCTGCACTGAACAAGACCTAGAAGGTCATGGGCTGATGTGACAAGCAGTGTTTGTGCCACATAGTTGCCAGACATACCATTTTCAAGAAATTAGTCTGACCATGTAATCTCCTAATCTTGATGCTCAATGGTACTTCCCATGCCATTAATATCTTGGAGGGGGTGGCTACCATTGACTAAAAAAACTGGACCAGCTGCATAAATACTGCGGTTCCGAGGACAAGTCCGATGCCGAATGATCATTAGTGAGTTCATCCCCAAAGCCAATTCCCCCTTCTACAAGACACAGGTCAAGAGTATAATGGAATATTCTCTGCCTGCTTGAATGAGCGCAATCCAAAAGGCGTTCACGAAACCCAAAATCATCGAGGACAATGCAGCCCATTTGACTGGCCACTTTAAACATTAATTTCATGGACCAGGACACTGATTGGTCTTTCCATTGAACATCTTTGTCTAAGGTGAAAGAAAATGTCTTCATCAAGAGGGTAGTAAACATGTGGAATTCTCTGCTACTGAATGTATTTATGGAAATAATTTGGACTTGAGATATTGAAAATGTGTTTATAATACTGAGAGGATCAACTGTGGTCAGATTGATCAAGTTTGAAGAGCCAAATACTCTATCTTTTGTAAATTAATATCTACATTCAACATGTTGGAGTAACTAGAGGGTCAAGCAGCATCTCTGGAGAAAATGGATAGGTGATGTTTCAGGCCAGCCCCTTTCAGACATTCCATTGTCACTGACTCCTATCTGCAATTATTAAACCTGTATAGAAACACCCCTCAACCTGGACTTCATATCAGCATTTGAGCCAAGTTCCTGAATCCATGTCCACCCAGACCATCTTTTAATTCCATAGCATTGCCCCTCTCTCGTCTTCCATTTTTGCTTTTGTTAAATTCAGAGACAGGCTCCAGACATTTCAAACCAGCCTATGTTCCACACCCTTAGACAGTTATGCAAAACACAGGATCTAATATGCTGTTCTCTTAAACCATCAACTCTGACCCTATTATTAACCAGCATCTGCAGTTCCTTATTTTACCAATTGACCAGCATTGACCTTTTAGCTTGTGTCCATGTATTCAGCTACTGAGGCCTTAACTCTCCCTTAATCCCTCTCACTTTCCCTAGGATACTCAAAGCTTTTTTGACTAACATCCATAATAACATGACTTGGTGCCAAGCTTTATAACCCTCTCATAAGTTGGGGTTTGCACATTTGCCTCGTGATCATGCAGGTTTTCCTCCAGGTGCTCTAGTTTCCTCTTGTGTCGCAAAATTGAGTGGTTCATAGATTAATTGACCAATGTAAATTGCTGCTAATTTGTAGGGAGTGGATGAGAAACATAAAACTAGTATGAATAGGTGATTGATGATTGGTGTAAGGCAGTTTGGTTAGGCAACTCGTCGGCTGGGCAAGTTGCACAAAAGGGCCTGTTTCTGTGCTGTTTACCGCAGTGACTCTGACAAGGATTGGATGTTACTGTCGTGATACAGAATGCTAAGGTCATTAGCTGCAATTGGAAAGTTCTGTATTTTCTCACCTTTGCTAGAGCTAGTTGACTGGTGCAGATGAAGGGGAGGATGTACTCAGACAATGTATACAGAATCAGTCATAGAGCACGGAAACGGATGCTTAGGCCCAACTTGCCTGTGCTGACCAAGATGCCCCATCCACGCTATTCCTACTTGCCTGCGATTGGCCCATAAACGTCTTAACCTTTCCTATCCATGTACCGTTCAAAAGTCTTTTAAATGTTGTTATAGTGCCTGCCTCAACTACGTCATCCAGCAGCTTATTCCTTATATCCACAGAATTCTAGGAAACATAATTATTTTCATTTATTTGCTACTTGTGATCAACATTTAATTTTTCTTGTATTTTTAATTTCTATTTTGTATTTTATGCAACTATGCATGACATTTGCATTGTGTCAGATTAATTTGCTGCACTAATCATGCTGTCAATAGATTAACCAATGTGTACAGTGGCATGATTGTTACTGGACCAATATTCCTATGGCAGCTGATGAATTCAAATTGGAATAATCTGAAATACCTTAAAAGATAGCAGTAATATCAGGATGTCATTAAAATACTGTTTCATTAACCACCTTTTGGGGAAGAAAATCAACAATACTGACCCAGCCTTACCTCTGTACCACTGGACTTTTATGGAGACTTAATGCCTACAAGGCACATGAAGACTACAATGTTCTTCATGTTAAGTAGATCAATACCATCACCACCAATTGACAATTATGAAAGCAATTAAATTTTAGCCTTGCAGTGCACACTCATGTTCCAATTAAATAAAAGTAACAAATTACAAGGAAGTAGGATTATTGTGAAGCCTTCAATTGGAGCAGTAAGTAAATATTAAGAATAGCATCATTTAGTTATTTCTTCAACCAGTTAAGTGCTTATTGAGAGTAAAATTCTATGGAAGAAAATTGAGACTTGCACTTGTAGCATTTTTGGTTTCAAAATTACTCTTTTTTTCTTAGAAATCTGTGCCAGAGAGCCTCCGTTCATGCAGATATCCAGACCCACTGATGAAAGACACACCAAATAAACATGAAACTGCCAGGAAGCAATTGTTCTGAACTTCTATGATTAACAGTAAAATAGGACAGTCACTCGCAATACTCTGACAGAACCCATCCCCATCAAAGGCAATCTCCAAGAAAATAGATGTAATAGTGTTTATACGCTATAAAATTATGTAATGAGTTCTTCAACAGAAAACCTGCCATGACGTGCTTGCTGGCATTGAAGCTCGGTGACTCAAATAACTGGTGAGGAGTGACAAAAGAACCAGACAAAGTGAAAATGGTCTTGAACCAGATCTTTATATTTTGTGATACAAATAAATAGATAATGAAAACATTTAAAAATGTGTTTGTATGAATGATCATTACATATATGAATTATAGAAATGTACATCTCAGAAACAACCCCTTTTGGTCCATGTCGGTAGTGATCTGTCTACATTATTACCATTTGACCTGTATGCCTCTGATCCAAGTACTTGTCGACTCTTTTTAAGCGTAATTGTACCTGCCTCCACCTCCATATTCCAGACATTCACCATCCACAGAGTGTAAAAACCTACCCCTCAAAATCTAATTTAAGCTTCCCCTCTCTCCAGCCAAAGCCCTCTTTCTCTAGACCCGTTGGCCTGGGAAAAATATACACCTACCACTTACCAGTCTTTGACCTGCCCCAACCTCTCTTCCAGCTTCCCCACCCCCCCCGACGACAATTAGTCTGAATGGCCCCAACCCGAAACGTCACATATTTATGTTCTCTAGAAATGTTCCCTAACCCACTGAGTTATTCCAGCAGTCTTATTCTGACTATCTCATCTGTGACCCTCAAGCTTTCAACCTCCAGGGTATTGTATGGAATAGAGAGTTGCTGTTACAAGGAGAGATTGGATAGACGGGGTATATGTCACCAGAATGTAAGAGACTTTGGGTGACTTTTAACCAGTCTATCCAATCTCCTTCTAACTACAACCCTCCATTCCATACAGTATCATGGTGCATCTCTTCTGCACTCACCCTGTTGCTACCACATCCTTCCTGTAGTGTGACCAGAATTGTATGTGATGCAACCAATGTTTTATAAAACTGCAACATGACAACCTAACTAATAATCAATGTGCTGATGTATGAAGTCAAACAGTGGACTTTTACCAAAATCTTTTTGTACAACAATGCCCCCAAGGTCGCTGCCAGTTACTCTATATCCTATCAGAATTAGTCCTTTCCTAGGATTAGAATCATAATTACCTCAGACTTGGCTGGATGAAATTCCTTATGCTATCCCTGTGCCAACCTTCCAGCTGATTAACTCCGCTGTATCCTTAGAGAACCTTTGGTATCTACAATTTTTGAGTTGTCTGCAGACGGACAAATCTTACCACCTACATTCTCTGTACGGAGGATGCCATCTCAACGGCACTTCACTCCGCCCTCTCCCACCTTGACAACAGAGACACTTATGTAAGAATGCTGTTCATCGATTACAGCTCGGCATTCAACACCATTATTCCATCAAAACTGATCACCAAACTCGGTAACCTGGGCATCGACCCCTCCCTCTGCAACTGGATACTGGACTTTCTAACCAACAGACCCCAGTCTGTGAGGTTAGACAAGCACACCTCTTCAACCCTCACCCTGAACACCGGCGTTCCTCAGGGCTGTGTGCTGAGCCCCCTCCTCTACTCCCTCTTCACCTATGACTGCACACCTGTACATGGTACTAACACCATCATCAAGTATGCAGATGATACAACGGTGATTGGCCTTATCAGCAACAACGATGAGCTGGCCTACAGGGAGGAGGTCCAGCACTTAGCAGCATGGTGCGCTGACAACAACCTGGCCCTTAACTCCAAGAAGACCAAGGAGCTCATTGTAGACTTCAGGAAGTCCAGAGGTGGCACGCACACCCCCATCCACATTAATGGGACGGAGGTGGAACGTGTTTCTAGCTTCAGGTTCCTGGGAGTCAACATCTCCGATGACCTCTCTTGGACCCACAATACCTCTACTCTGATCAAGAAGGCCCATCAGCGTCTCTTCTTCCTGAGGAGACTGAAGAAGGTCCATCTGTCTCCTCAGATCCTGGTGAACTTCTACCGCTGCACCATTGAGAGCATCCTTACCAACTGCATCACAGTATGGTATGGCAACTGCAATGTCTCCGACCGGAAGGCATTGCAGAGGGTGGTGAAAATTGCCCAACGCATCACCGGTTCCACGCTCCCCTCCATTGAGTCTGTCCAAAGCAAGCGCTGTCTGCGGAGGGCGCTCAGCATCGCCAAGGACTGCTCTCACCCCAACCATGGACTGTTTACCTTCCTACCATCCGGGAGGCGCTACAGGTCTCTCCGTTGCCGAACCAGCAGGTCGAGGAACAGCTTCTTTCCGGCGGCTGTCACTCTACTAAACAACGTACCTCGGTGACTGCCAATCCACCACCCCCCCCCCCCCCCCCCCCCCCCGGACACTTATTATTTTTTTTTTATTCAAATCGTTTGCTATGTCGCTCTTCAAGGGAGATGCTAAATGCATTTCGTTGTCTCTGTACTGTACACTGACAATGACAATTAAAATTGAATCTGAATCTGACCTACATTCTCATTCAAGTCATTTATATATTTAAGCAAGAAAGGTTCTCCCACTGTTTCCTGCAGTACACCATGTTACAGATTTCCAGTTAGAAATCTAGAAATAATGCCCACCTGACCACCACTACACATAGTTTTGGACAGTTTGCAAATACACCTTGTATCCCTTGTGCATTAAACACAGAAATTAAGGGTTTGTTTATATCAGAACCTCTTCAAAATGCGTAAGGCTATTGGGTAAAGAAAATGAAAGATGCAAATTAGCATTACTTTTTAAGCTTTGGAAATGGGAATGCAAAATCATTAATATTTCTGACTGTTTCAGGGTGCTTGCATCAAACTAAGAGTGGGATGTGGGACCCTGGCTATTCTGTACTTTTCACTAAGTACAAGGCAGGTTTAAAAACAGACCTTGATACTTCTTCATGTAATGTTTTAAATATTGAGACCTCATTTTCACCTCTTCCATCAGCACCACATCCTGCCAAACCCATTTCCATCATCAATTTCCATAATTAACTCGATCTCAAGGACCAAGTATGGTTCATCTGCTGGAAATGATTTTAGTATCGCCACAGCATATATTACTTTTGGGGGTAGGGTATTGACATGGCTAGGGAACTGGTTGGCAGACAGGAATCAAAGAGTACGAATTAATGGTTCCTTCTCAGAATGGCAGGCAGTGACTAGTGGGGTGCCACAAGGGTCGGTGCTGGGACCCCAGTTTACAATATAACGATTTGGATGAGGTAATTAAATGTAACGTCTCTAAGTTTGCGGACGACACAAAGCTGGGTGGCAGTGTGAGCTTCGAGCAGGATGCAATGAGGCTGCAGGGTGACTTGGATAGGTTGGGTGAGTGGGCAGAAGCATGGCAGAGGTATAATGTGGATAAATGTGAGGTTATCCACTTTTGTGGCAAGAACAGGAAGGCAGATTATTGTCTGAATGGTGTCGGATTAGGAGAAGGGGAGGTGCAACAAGACAGGTGCATTTAACAGTGGTGGGAAAGTGACTGGAGGGAATTCTGAACGACAGAATCCACCAGTATTTGGGACCAGGACAGATTAGAAACAGTCAGTATGTGCATGGGAAATCAAATTTGATTCAAGTTCTTCTTAAGAGGTGAAGAAAAGGATTGATGAGGATAGCCCTTGACAAGGTCCTGCATGGTCGGCCAATCATAAAGGTTTGATCTCCCAAAATGCATCACCTCACATTTGCACATTTCACAACTATCGCCTTGAAAATATTATTTTAAATTTATGGGAGATTTTGCATAAAGTGCTACAGATGTTCTGAGTCAAAAACTTGCCCACATTGTTATTTTAGATCTTTTCAAAACCTACAATTTGTGTAGGAAGGAACTGCAGATGCTGATTTAAACTGAATTCAAGAGTGGGGACTCTGTTAAACCAACGATCCTAATTTCCTTATTGGATTTATCCAAGTCAAACGATGGGGCTCAAGATGGTGAACGGCAGCAAGAAGTGAAGCAACCAGTGGATGAGATGATTGGGATACTGAAGATCAGCTCCGTAAACAAAAAGAGCAGAAACACACATACACAAAGTAACCATAATTTTATTATAAGCAGTTATCATTCAGTTTACAAATGAACTCGTTTTGAAAATGTTGAAGTCACTTTTGCAAATAAATGTACCATTTTAAAATACTTCAAGTAACTGATTAAGTATACACTATGAATAACAACTTCAGAACAGAGCATCAAATTCAATGCATACCAAATCAAATTAACATCTCAGGACTACTGATGTTTAGTTTATTGTGACATGTACAGAGTACAGTTAAAAGTTATTGTTGCACGCTAACCAGTTAGTGAGATCAGATTGCTAGGTGTCCATTGCCCGCTGTCTCTCTCAGCACTGTATGAAAGGATTACTGTGAACCTGTTTAAAGAGGAAAAAAGTCCCAATTTTTAATACATACATATTTAATTCATACATGCCCCCACAAAGACATCCTTCAGCCATACTTGTACTTAATGCATTCTACCATTAAATACAGAATCAAACCCACCTCTCAACGCAATGTTTACTTGCACACCAGATATTGCAGAGCCGGCAGATGTCCAACTGCTGTTCTGCTCATTTCT
The DNA here is from genome assembly GCF_028641065.1 of Leucoraja erinaceus. Classification (NCBI taxonomy): domain Eukaryota; kingdom Metazoa; phylum Chordata; class Chondrichthyes; order Rajiformes; family Rajidae; genus Leucoraja; species Leucoraja erinaceus. The sequence continues at coordinate 16,136,241 of NC_073377.1, read as the reverse complement.
TTAAAGGGAACACCCCTTCCAGTCCTTGTGCTGTGCATCGGTTTTGCCTGTACAAGTGGAAAGTAAAAGTTTTTTTCCCCTCCAAAATCACAAGGGGGGCTGATTCAATGCCACCGAGCTAGGTATCATACTGTAATGCTGGGGCTTGACCACCGGGTGGTGTCAGCAATGACTGCCTCGCCAACAGTCTGTCCCTTCCTTCTCTGTTGTTTCTTTAGTATGTGTTAAATGTATGTTTTAATGTTCTAGTTTTATGTGGGGTGGGTTTGGGGAAACTTTTTTACAATCTCTTACCTTGACACAGATGCGACTTTCTTCCCGTATCGTATCTCCATCTGCACTGCGGCCTAACGTCAAGGAGCTGGAGGCCTCTGCGGGAGTCTGCAGGACTTAAACATCGCAGAGCTGGTGGTCCCTTTGCCAGGGATCAACCTCTGAGCTCCAAGCCGCGGGAGCTTCGACTGCCCCGACCGCGGGAGAAAAATTAGGGAAGAGCAGACTTTATTGCCTTCCATCACAGTGAGGAATGTGGATTCCGCTGGGGTGGATGTTTATGTTAACTTTTATGTAGTTGTGTGTCTTGTTTTTTTTTAGTATGGCTGTATGGTAATACGAATATCACGACCTTTGAAACACTTGTTTCACATGATAAATGATTGAAACGGGCATTCAGGATGACACACTATTGACAAAGACTGACCTGAGCAGATCATCAGATCATCCTTCTCCTTTGTTACACTGCACTGAGGCAATGAGGTTGACAATGCGATTTTCATCCACTTCCCTCTGTATTATGATAACCCTTTTCCTTGGCACTCATAATTTTAGTGAGTTGTGTGATCCTTATTTTAGCAACCCTGAATGTAAACAATTTTCAAAATTAACTTAACTACATAAAGAATAAATACACACTATTTCGTTACTGTACATGTAGTAATCCTTTTCTCAGTTACAGATTGAATTAAAAAAGTGCTAAATTAAATGTAGAGATATAGATTACAGAACACATGCACCACATAATTTGGGACGAGTGCCTTTAACATATAACCATATAACAATTACAGCACGGAAACAGGCCATCTCGGCCCTACAAGTCCATGCCGAACAATTTTTTTTTCCCCCTTAGTCCCACCTGCCTGCACTCGTACCATAACCCTCCATTCCCTTCTCATCCATATGCCTATCCAATTTATTTTTAAATGATACCAATGAACCTGCCTCCACCACTTCCACTGGGAGCTCATTCCACACCGCCACCACTCTCTGCGTAAAGAAGTTCCCCCTCATATTACCCCTAAACTTTCAAGAAAGTCACGCTAGGACCCAACCCCAGTGTATACCAAAACTGCAGCATATGGGGGCACTCGAGTACCTGGTTGAAAAGGACTCACTGAAGGCAAGTTTTAGGTTTACAGTGCAGGAATCATGTGATAGCATATACATAAGACACAGAGAAATGTTCTCCAGATACAACCTAAACAAATAAAATCATCTACAGATTGTGCAGTTGGATAATTCAGCAGTTTTGAAATGCCACGTCAAAAAATTTAATTGAAAATTACCTTCTATAAAAGCATAGTGGGAACCTTTGCAACTGCCCTAGTGAGGAAATATATACATCAATCTTTGCACTTTAAAAAAAAAATGACATTAATGCAAGGCTGGTTCATGAACCCAAGAACATACCTAAACACAGAACATGGGAATGCTTACATTTTACTGAGCAAAATGTGAAGCATTCTACTGACTAATTAGAAGATTGACAAGCTAAGTCCAGGTTTACATTTAAATTATAGCGATGTTTGCAGCACTTTATTATCCTCTATGTTTACCATAGGGAACATAGAGGCCCGTGAGCCACATTTACTATCTGCAGCCATTTTAAAGTGCACACTATCAAGAGAGAATACACAATTACATGACTGCATGATGCTAACTTTAACCCAGCCCACGATCCATTTAATCTTTAGGCTCTCACTATTTAGCTTAAAAATAGATCATAATTTCTCTTGTATTTCTTTGTATTTTCCATTGGAATATTTGACAACAGAACTGACTTTCTTACTGACCTCCACGAACCAAGATACTGGAACTTTTGCCATTTGGCCTTTTGTGCCTCAGAAAACACCTCACTAACCTTTCTCAACATGAACATGGTACGTTGATGTAACTCATTCCACTCATCGATTGGCCCATTTCAAGGTGATAATTTGTGCTGTTTGGAGACCAAGATGGATTTTCACCCACTAAAAAAAAACAGTGAGACATAACCCTATGAGATATTTGAAGAAATATCTATCAAATGCAAATCAGTAACTCAGAGATCAGTATACAAACTTACAGCACACGGTATTATGGGTTCAGTATTGATGTAGATAGAGAACTGGCTGGCAAACAGGAAGCAAAGAGTAGGAGTAAACGGGTCCTTTTCAGAATGGCAGGCAGTGACTAGTGGGGTACCACAAGGCTCAGTGCTGGGACCCCAGCTATTTACGATATATATTAATGATTTGGACGAGGGAATTGAATGCAACATCTCCAAGTTTGCGGATGACACAAAGCTGGAGGGCAGTGTTAGCTGTGAGGAGGATGCTAGGAGGCTGCAAGGTGACTTGGATAGGTTGGGTGAGTGGGCAAATGCATGGCAGATGCAGTATAATGTGGATAAATGTGAGGTTATCCACTTTGGTGGCAAAAACAGGAAAGTAGACTATTATCTGAATGGTGGCCGAATAGGAAAAGAGGAGATGCAATGAGACCTGGGTGTCATGGTACACCTATCATTGAAAATAGGCATGCAGGTGCAGCAAGCAGTGAAGAAAGCAAATGGTATGTTAGCATTCATAGCAAAAGGATTTGAGTATAGGAACAGGGAGGTTCTACTGCAGTTGTACAGGGTCTTGGTGAGACCACACCTGGAGTATTGCGTACAGTTTTGGTCTCCTAATCTGAGGAAGAACATTCTTGCCATAGAGGGAGTACAGAGAAGGTTCATGAGACTGATTCCTGGGATGTCAGGGCTTTCATATGAAGAAAGACTGGATAGACTCGGCTTGTACTCGCTAGAATTTAGAAGATTGAGGGGGATCTTATAGAAACTTACAAAATTCTTAAGGGGTTCAACAGGCTAGATGCAGGAAGATTGTTCCCGATGTTGGGAAAGTCCAGAACAAGGGGTCACAGTTTAAGGATAAAGGGGAAATATTTTAAGACTGAGATGAGAAAAACATTTTTTGCACAGAGTGGTAAATCTCTGGAATTCTCTGCCACAGAATGTAGTTGAGGCCAGTTCATTGGCTATATTTAAGAGGGAGTTAGATGTGGCCCTTGTGGATAAAGGGATCAAGGGGTATGGAGAGAAGGCAGGCACAGGATACCGAGTTGGATGATTAGCCATGATCATATTGAATGGCGGTGCAGGCTCGAAGGGCCGAATGGCCTACTCCTGCACCTATTTTCTTTGTTTCTATGTTTCTCTTTGCAGCCTCAATCTCATTAACAAGCATGGACGACAATCTGTACATCGACCGAAATGACGGGCCAATTAAAAGATCGACAAGATCGGCCCAGTTTTACATTAAAATTATAATAATTGTTTGCAGCACTTTATTATCCTCTATATTTACCATAGGGAACATAGAGGCCCGTGAGCCACATTTACTATCTGCAGCCATTTTACAGTGCACACTATCAAGAGAGAATACACAATTACATGACTGCATGATGCTAACATTAACCCACCCCAACCCTAGTCCCTCGTTATTCATCTTAGATATAAAGTAATTTCTCTAGTTTTAGCTTCTAATTTTCACCAGAATATTTTGCAACAGAGCAAGCTTTGTTTCTCTATAGAAACCTGCTGCACCATTCTACCTTATTTCACTCAGATGGTAAACTCCACCATCCAGGATTGCCATTTGTTCTTTTGTGCCTCAATAAATGTCCCACTAACAATTCTCAACAAGGTACCTGTTCTGTTGTTTCAACTCTTTCGCCTTATTGATTGGCTTGAGGTTCAAGGAGACAATTTGTGCTTGTTTGGAGTCTTGGACGGACTTTCACCTACTATAAAACAGTATGATATAACCCAATCAGTTTCCTGTTAAGAAATATTCATCAGATACAAATGCAATTCAGTAACTCTTAGCAGCCCCAGTCACATTAACACCTGAAAGCAATCTATACAAAAATGGCAAAGTTTCGGGTAATTAAACACTCATTGGAATCCATATGCAGTGAAAAGAGTATGTGTAATCACAATGGACTGAATGTGTTTGTTATAGGCTGCAGTGATATGCATCAGCATTATACTACAATAACATGGTAGAAATATGGTATTAATTCATGTGAAATTATTAGGATTCAATAAATTTTAAGACCAATTTTGTCTGCAAACCTTACTATTGTAACTTCAGATTCTGTACAGCAACTTCAATATTTGTTTTATCAATAGACAATAGGTGCAGGAGTAGGCCATTCAGCCCTTTGAGCCAGCACCGCCATTCAATGTGATCATGGCTGATCATCCCCAATCAGTACCCCGTTCCTGCCTTCTCCTCATATCCCCTGACTCTGCTATCTTTAAGAGTCCTATCTAGCTCTCCCTTGAAAGTGTCCAGAGAACTTGCCTCCACCACTTCCCTCTGAGGCAGAGAATTCCACAGACTCACAAATGAATTCCACAAGCTCATTTATCAAATGTCACCTAGACTAAGCTGCATTTTGCTGGATACCCCTTCCAAAGTTTGAGACTGGTTACCAAAGCCAAATACAGGGCGTCACAGTGGAGCAGGTGGTAGAGGTGCTGCCTCATTGCGCAAAAGACCCAGGTTCAATCCCGACTTTGGGTGCTGTCTGTGTGGAGCTTGCACGTTCTCCTTATGACAGGGTGAGTTTCCTCTAGGTGCTCTGGTTTCTTCCCACGTGCGAGTCTGCAAGATAAATGGCCTCTGTAAAATTGCCCTAGTGTGTAGGGAGTCAACGAGAAAGTGGTATAATATAGAACTAATGTGAATGGGTGATCAGTGGTTGAAAAATGGCAACTCAATGGGCCAAAGGCCCTGTTCCATGTTGCATCTCTGAACTAAACTAAATCTGAACAGCCCAAAACACCAGAAAAGAGTATGTTTCCATTTTACTGAGTGAAAATTACTGACCAAATAACTGAGTGACAGGCTAGACCCAGATTTACATTAAAATTACAGCATTGTTTGCAGCATCTTATTATCCTCTATGTTTACCATAGGGAACATAGAGGCCCGTGAGCCACATTTACTATCTGCAGCCATTTTAAAGTGCACACTATCAAGAGAGAATACACAATTACATGACTGCATGATGCTAACTTCAACCCAGCCCACGATCCCTTTAATCTTTAGTCTCTCGTTATTCATTTTAGATATAAAGCCATTTCTCTAGTTTTTGCTTCTAATTTTCACTGGAATATCTTGCAACAGAGCAAGCTTTGTTTCTCTATAGAAACCCGCTGCAACATTCTACTTTATTTCACTCGGATGCCAAACTCCACCATCAAGGATACGGAGACTTTTGCCATTTGCTCTGTGGTGCCTCAATAAATGCCTCACTAACATTTCTCAACAAGGTACCTGTTCTGTTGTTTCAACTCTTTCGCCTTATTGATTGGCTTGAGGTTCAAGGAGACAATTTGTTCTTGTTTGGAATCTTGGATGGACTTTCACCTACTATAAAACATTAAGACATAACCCAATAAGTTTCCTGTTAAGAAATATTTATCAAATACAAATGCAAATCAGTAACTCTTTGCAGCCCCAATCACATTAACAAGCCTGGAAGACAATCTATACAAAAATTGTAAAGATTTGGGTAATTAAACATTCATTGAAACCATTTGCAGTGAAAAGAGTATGTGTAATCACAATGGACTGAATGTGTTTGTTCTAGGCTGCAGTGATATGCATCAGCATTATACTACAATAACATGGTAGATATATGGTATTAACTCATGTGAAATTATTAGGATTCAATAATTTGAAGACCAATTTTGACTGCAAACTTTACTATTGTAACCCAAGATATCTGTACAGCAACTTAAATATGTGTTTTATTTAATGTCACCTCGACTAAGCTGCATTTTGCTGGATTTCCCTTCCAAAGTTTGAGGTTGGTCAACAAAGCCAAATACAGGGCGTCACAGTGGAGCAGGTGGTAGAGGTGCTGCCTCATTGCGCAAGAGACCCAGGTTCAATCCCGACTTTGGGTGCCGTCTGTGTGGAGCTTGCACGTTCTCCTTATGACAGGTTGAGTTTCCTCTAGGTGCTCTGGTTTCTTCCCACGTGCGAGTCTGCAAGATAAATGGCCTCTGTAAAATTGCCCTAGTGTGTAGGGAGTCAACGAGAAAGTGGTATAATATAGAACTAATGTGAATGGGTGATCAGTGGTTGAAAAATGGCAACTCAATGGGCCAAAGGCCCTGTTCCATGTTGCATCTCTGAACTAAACTAAATCTGAACAGCCCAAAACACCAGAAAAGAGTATGTTTCCATTTTACTGAGTGAAAATTACTGACCAAATAACTGAGTGACAGGCTAGACCCAGATTTACATTAAAATTACAGCATTGTTTGCAGCATCTTATTATCCTCTATGTTTACCATAGGGAACATAGAGGCCCGTGAGCCACATTTACTATCTGCAGCCATTTTAAAGTGCACACTATCAAGAGAGAATACACAATTACATGACTGCATGATGCTAACTTCAACCCAGCCCACGATCCCTTTAATCTTTAGTCTCTCGTTATTCATTTTAGATATAAAGCCATTTCTCTAGTTTTTGCTTCTAATTTTCACTGGAATATCTTGCAACAGAGCAAGCTTTGTTTCTCTATAGAAACCCGCTGCAACATTCTACTTTATTTCACTCGGATGCCAAACTCCACCATCCAGGATACGGAGACTTTTGCCATTTGCTCTGTGGTGCCTCAATAAATGCCTCACTAACATTTCTCAACAAGGTACCTGTTCTGTTGTTCCAACTCTTTCGCCTTATTGATTGGCTTGAGGTTCAAGGAGACAATTTGTGCTTGTTTGGAATCTTGGATGGACTTTCACCTACTATAAAACATTAAGACATAACCCAATAAGTTTCCTGTTAAGAAATATTTATCAAATACAAATGCAAATCAGTAACTCTTTGCAGCCCCAATCACATTAACAAGCCTGGAAGACAATCTATACAAAAATGGCAACATTTCGGGTAATTAAACACACATTGGAATCCATATGCAGTGAAAAGAGGACGTGAATTCACAATGGACGAATGTGCTTGTCAAGGCTGTAAAGTTATGCCTCAGCATTACCCTACAACAGCATGCTGGAAAAATGGTATTAACATGTGGAATTATTAGAATACAGCGGGGATGACACAGAAAATGCCAGTACATTGATTGAATGCCATTGGAACAAAAACAAAAGTTCATATGTTCAAGGAGCAGATTTAGGCAATTCGGCCCATCAAGTCTACTCGGCATTCAATCATGGCTGATCTATCTTTCCCTCTCAACCCCATTCTCCTGCTTTCTTGCCATAACCCCTGACACACTAATCAAGAATCTGTCGCTCTCCACTTTAAAAACTGAAACTACAGATTTTACACTTCAAAAAACAAAATTCGTCTAGTATAAAACAGGTTACAGTATCAAGTTTCTCTCTGTAGCTACAAGGAATCGCAGAAAAGGACACAAAGTGCTGGAGTAACTAGCGGGTCGTGTAGCATCTCTGAAAAACATGGAAAGGTGAAGTTTCGGGTCGGGATCCTTCTTGGACCTGACGGTCAGGATCGGTGACCCGAAACGTTATCTATCCATGTTCTCCGGAGATGCTGCCCGACCCGTTGAGTAACTCCAGCACTTCGTCTCGTTTTGTAAAACCAACATCAGCAGTTCCTTCTTTGCAGCTGTGAGATTCCATTTCAGCCGAAGTTCCGCCACCGTTTTAAAGTTGACGCGCGGCCCTTCAACACGAGCGAAGAGGGGACAGGACAGCCTTCAGCAGTGGAGGGCGGAACTGCAGATGCTGCTTTCCACCCAAGATTGACACTAAATGCTGGAGTAACTCAGTTGCATCTCTGGAGAGAAGGGATAGGTGGTAACGTTTCGGGACCAGACCATTCTGAGGAAGGGTCTCGACCCGAATGATCGTCCAGTCCTTCTCTCCAGAGATGCCGCTGAGTTACACGGAGCAGCATATGGTGTCCATCTGCAGCAGTGGCAGGCAGGCAGGCAGGCAGGCAGACAGACAGACAGACACAAGGACAGACAGACCCTGGATAACTCAGCGGGTCGGGCAGGCAGCACCTCTGAAGTTTCGAGTCGACACCCTATATGCCTTCTCTCCAGAGATGCTGCCTGTCCCGCTGAGTTACTTCAGCATTTAGTGTCTATCATCATCGGTGTAAGCCAGCAGCATCTGCGGCGCCTACACACACAGTGGAGGGAGGACATCTATCTATCTGTCTATCTCGCTGCCACGTCGGCCATGCCATGATGACCCCACCCTCCACAGTCAAAGCTGCCGTTAGTGACTTCTATCCCCCTCATCGCCGCCGCTGGATGATGAGAAATAACGGATGATGAGACTCACCGTGTCGGCGGATGTCGAGGGATTGTATTTGTGCCGCGGCCTAGCGGGCAGCAGCCGCCATGATCCAGCTCCAGCTCCAGCTCCATGCTCGTCCCCATGGCGACCAAAGATGGCGACCGGCAGTGAGGGGGGGGGCGCTGGCGTGAGGACGCCGCCGGGCGTGCGCGTCCACCGGCGCCTGGGGGCGCGCACGCAGTGCAGTCCACGCACAGGGTAGTTCAATGCAAAGATCTTATAGGGTGATTTCACCAAAGGTTTGCTCGCTGAATTTCATCAAAAGTAAGGCATTATACTTACTTTTGATGAAATTCAGCGAGCACGCAGTGCAGTCCACGCACAGGGTAGTTCAATGAGCTGTCAAAGGGAAAGTGGTGAGGGTGTGTGACCTTGGGAAGGGGGTCAAACTGTGGGACCTTGGGAAAGTGGTCAAACTGTGACCTTGGGGTCAAAGTGGTGGGGGGGAAAGAGGTGTGACCTTGGGAAGGTGGTCAAACTGTGGGACCTTGGGAAGGTGGTCAAACTGTGGGACCTTGGGAAGGTCGTGGTCAAACTGTGAGGCCTTGGGAAAGTGGTCAGGGTGTGTGACCTAGGGAAAGTGGTCAAACTGGGACCCAAAGATCTTATCCGCTATAAGATCTTTGGTGTGACCTAGGGGAAAGGGTCAGGCTGTGTCCGCATCTTATCGGTAAAAATAGGTGCAGGAGTAGTCCATTCGGCCTGTTGAGCCAGCACCGCTATTCAATATGATTGTGGCTGATCATCCAAAATCAGTATTCCGTTCCTGCTTTTTCCCCCATAATCCCTTGATTCTGTTAGCCCTAAGAACAGTTGGATGACCCCAGGACCATCCGGGAGAATGAGAGTTTCCTGGACTAGACCTACAGTGAGGTTGTCACACCAAGGATACAGGAAGAGCCAAGGTGGGTGACTGTGAGAAAGAGGAGTAAACGTGGAGTGCTGGAGCTACTGAAAACAGGTACACCCTCTTGTGAGCGGATGACATGACAAGATTGAGTGGTAGCCAGAGCTGTGATTCCAACTCTGGTGACAATGATCATTGGGGAAGAGTGACACCAGGCAGAGCCATAGTGGTGGGACACTCATCGTCAGAGGTGCGGACAGGAAATTGTGCGGCAGCAGGCAAGACTCCAGGATGGTGTGTTGCCTCCCTGGTGCCAGAGTCCAGGACGTCTCAGAGCGGCTGTACGGCATCGTCAAAAGTGAGGGGGAGCAGCCAGAGGTGGTTGTGAATGTTGGCATAAATTATAGAGATCGGAAGAGGAAGGGAGTTCTGCATCAAGAATTTATGGAATTGGGTAGAAGACTGAAAAGCCGGACCTGCAGGGTAGTGATCTCAGGATTGCTTCCAGTGCCTTTTGCTAGTGAAGGTAAGAATAGGAAGATAGGGGAAATTAATGTGTGGCTGAGTAGTTGGTGCAGGGGGCAGGATTTCTGGATAACTGGCATATTTTCCCAGGCAGGAGTGACCTGTATAAAAGGGTCGGGTTGCACCTAAGCTGGAGGGAGACCAACATCCTCGCGGGAAATGTGATTTCAAGCCATTTTGGCATGACTTCTTTACTTTAAAATGTTTATTATCAGGTTGGCCAAAGGAAGAATTGATATATGGACGGAATCTGGATAACAAAGCTTGAGGAGAGTATAGACAGCACCCGTAGTCAGGATCGAATCCGGGTCTCAGGCGCTTTAAGGCAGTAACACCACCGCTACGCCACCGTGCTACTGATATTCATCTGTGTAGGTTCTCATTTTCAAAGTGCTCTCAGTCACATACTGGCCAGATAACTCCAATTACAGCTTATCTCCATGGTCACTCCAGTTTTACCTTATCCAAGCATCGCCTGCAGCCCAACAAGCTGCCTTTGTCTTCTTCCTAATTCGGCAATGCCACACTGGTTTTTACATTCTGACTATTTTACGTAAATTATTTACCTATGCCTGGAATGGCTTTCAAATAATTTTATTTTTTATACAGGTACTCATTTTGAGCAGGAAAAAATCCAATGCTCATTCCACCTGCCTGCTCCATAACCCTCTAAACCTATCCTATCCATGCACCTGTCCAAATGTCTCTTAAATCGTGTTTAAGAAGGAACTGCAGATGCTGGAAAATCGAAATAGACAAAAAGGCTGGAGAAACTCAGCGGGTGAGGCAACATCTATGGAGCTCCATAGATGCTGCCTCACCCGCTGAGTTTCTCCAGCATTTTTATCTACACGGTTCCACATGGTAGGCTAGTCTGGAAGAGTAGATCCAGGGTGAGAAGTCAGTTGGATTCAAAGTTTTCTTTGAGGAAGAAGTGAAAGGATTGTTTTTCTGATTGGAGGCCTGTGACCAGTAGAGTGGCCGAGGTGCTGGGTCCACTGTTGTTTGTTGTCTACATTAACAATTTGGATGCCAATGTAGTTAATATTGTCAGTAAATATGCAGCTGACATCAAAATGGTGGTATCGTGAATGATGAGGAAGGATATCTCAGTTTTCAGCAGGTTCTAAACCATTTAAGAAGATGGGTTAAAGAATTAGGTGGGCACTTTGATATGTCAAATTAGGACAGTAAATTATAGCTGTTGTTTATAGAGAACAAGGTAACCTGATGATTTAGAGAAGCATACATCATCGTGGTATATTATTAGGATGGAAATGATTCACTTTAATAAATCTGATTGTAATTATCTGGATGTTCACATGCATTGAAATAAAGTAGCTCAATGAATTGAATCGCATCTTACCACATTTTTGGCTCACTTTCAAAAGGATTAGTGGCAGGAATGAAGGAATCTGTGATGAATTACTTTCATGCTTCTCATTATCTGCTTACATCTGTCTTATCCCTAGACACAAGAAACTACACACTGTCAGCTCTCACATTTCTGGTGCCATTTTGTATGATTCAAGTACAACGTTGTTAAAAATGTAATTTTAACTTGGCCATAAAGACCGATTGACATGGCGGCAGCACTAGGTCAGAGTTGCAGGGTTGGCCTGGCCAGGCGATGTTGTTGGTGTCCTTCACTGCTGTTCCGCCACTCCGAGCCGCTGCAGGCAGTGTCCGATCCGCACGCTCAGCCTCTTGGAGCGCCATCTGATCCATTTGAGTCTCAGGCTGCTGCAGGCCTTTCAGTGGCCCACACCCACTCCATCGATGTCTTGATCCTGACACATCAACCCATGAGCACAACGTCTCTTGACTCTCACAACCACCGTTCAGCCTCTGTGCCCCGGGGCACCTCCGATAGCTGACCTCGGAGCATCCAGAGCGTCTTTGAAGGCACAAGAGGTAAGACCCTAGCCCGCTCACTAGCACTGATTTTTTCTGCAACCGCTGTTGCTCCCCTTCCCTCGTCCCCATCCACCTATAAACTTTCCTCCGACTTCACACCCCTTTGCCCCTTATCTCATCTCACAGCCTTTTATTTTCTTCCCATCTCTGTCCACACATCTGCCAATCAAACCCCCTCAACTGTATCCACCTATCTCTTGCCAGGCTTTATCCTGCCCATCTCCCGTACATCTTTCATCCCCCTACTACAATCTATCTGAAGAGGGTCTCAAATTGAAACATAGCCAATCCATAGAAGCATAGAAATTAGGTGCAGGAGTAGGCCATTCGGCCCTTCGAGCCTGCACCGCCATTCAATATGATCATGGCTGATCATCCAACTCAGTATCCCGTACCTGCCTTCTCTCCATACCCTCTGATCCCCTTAGCCACAAGGGCCACATCTAACTCCCTCTTAAATATAGCCAATGAACTGGCCTCAACTACCCTCTGTGGCAGAGAGTTCCAGAGATTCACCACTCTCTGTGTGAAAAAAGTTCTTCTCATCTCGGTTTTAAAGGATTTCCCCCTTATCCTTAAGCTGTGACCCCTTGTCCTGGACTTCCCTAACATCGGGAACAATCTTCTTGCATCTAGCCTGTCCAACCCCTTAAGAATTTTGTACGTTTCCATAAGATCCCCTCTCAATCTCCTAAATTCTAGAGAGTATAAACCAAGTCTATCCAGTCTTTCTTCATAAAACAGTCCTGATATCCCAGGAATCAGTCTGGTGAACCGTCTCTGCACTCCCTCTATGGCAATAATGTCCTTCCTCAGATTTGGAGACCAAAACTGTACGCAATACTCCAGGTGTGGTCTCACCAAGACCTTGTACAACTGCAGTAGAACCTCCCTGCTCCTATACTCAAATCCTTTTGCAATGAAAGCTAACATACCATTCGCTTTCTTTACTGCCTGCTGCACCTGCATGCCTACCTTCAATGGCTGGTGTACCATGACACCCAGGTCTCGCTGCATCTCCCCCTTTCCCAATCGGCCACCATTTAGATAATAGTCTGCTTTCCCGTTTTTGCCACCAAAATGGATAACCTCACATTTATCCACATTATACTGCATCTGCCAAACATTTGCCCACTCACCCAGCCTATCCAAGTCACCTTGCAGTCTCCTAGCATCCTCCTCACAGCTAACACTGCCTCCCAGCTTAGTGTCATCCGCAAACTTAGAGATATTGCCTTCAATTCCCTCATCCAGATCATTAATATATATTGTAAATAGCTGGGGTCCCAGCACTGAGCCTTGCGGTACCCCACTAGTCACTGCCTGCCATTGTGAAAAGGACTCGTTTACTCCTACTCTTTGCTTCCTGTTTGCCAGCCAGTTCTCTATCCACATCAATACTGAACCCCCAATGCCGTGTGCTTTAAGATTGTATACTAATCTCTTATGTGGAACCTTGTCGAAAGCCTTCTGGAAGTCCAGATACACCACATCCACTGGTTCTCCCCTATCCACGCTACTAGTTACATCCTCGAAAAATTCTATAAGATTCGTCAGACATGATTTACCTTTCGTAAATCCATGCTGACTTTGTCCAATGATTTCACCACTTTCCAAATGTGCTGCTATCCCATCTGTAATAACTGACTCTAGCAGTTTCCCCACTACCGATGTTAGACAAACTGGTCTGTAATTCCCCATTTTCTCTCTCCCTCCCTTCTTAAAAAGTGGGGTTACGTTTGCTACCCGCCAATCTTCAGGAACTACTCCAGAATCTAAAGAGTTTTGAAAGATTATTACTAATGCATCCACTATTTCTGGAGCTACTTCCTTAAGTACTCTGGGATGCAGTCTATCTGGCCCTGGGGATTTATCGGCCTTTAATCCATTCAATTTACCCAACACCACTTCCCGGCTAAACTGGATTTCACTCAATTCCTCCAACTCCTTTGACCCGCGGTCCCCTGCTATTTCCGGCAAATTATTTATGTCTTCCTTAGTGAAGACGGAACCAAAGTAGTTATTCAATTGGTCCGCCATATCCTTGTTCCCCATGATCAACTCACCTGTTCCTGACTGCAAGGGACCTACATTTGTTTTAACTAATCTCTTTCTTTTCACATATCTATAAAAACTTTTGCAGTCAGTTTTTATGTTTCCTGCCAGTTTTCTTTCATAATCTATTTTTCCTTTCCTAATTAAGCCCTTTGTCCCCCTCTGCTGGTCTTTGAATTTCACCCAGTCCTCCGGTATGCTGCTTTTTCTGGCTAATTTGTACGCATCATCCTTCGCTTTGATACTATCCCTGATTTCCCTTGTTATCCATGGATGTACTACCTTCCCTGATTTATTCTTTTGCCAAACTGGGATGAACAATTTTTGTAGTTCATCCATGCAGTCTTTAAATGTCTTCCATTGCATATCCACCGTCAACCCTTTTAGAATTAATTGCCAGTCAATCTTGGCCAATTCACGTCTCATACCCTCAAAGTTACCTTTCTTTAAGTTCAGAACCATTGTTTCTGAATTAACAATGTCACTCTCCATCCTAATGAAGAACTCAACCATATTATGGTCACTCTTGCCCAAGGGGGCACGTACAACAAGATTGCTAACTAACCCTTCCTCATTACTCTATACCCAGTCTAAAATAGCCTGCTCTCTCGTTGGTTCCTCTACATGTTGATTTAGATAACTATCCCGCATAGATTCCAAGAAATCCTCTTCCTCAGCACCCCTGCCAATTTGATTCACCCAATCTATATGTAGATTGAAGTCACCCATTATAACTGTTTTGCCTTTGTCGCACGCATTTCTAATTTCCTGTTTGATACCATCTCCAACTTCACTACTACTGTTAGGTGGCCTGTACACAACACCCACCAGCGTTTTCTGCCCCTTAGTGTTTTGAAGCTCTACCCATACCGATTCCACATCATCCAAACTAATGTCCTTCCTTTCCATTGCATTAATCCCATCTCTAATCAGTAACGCTACCCCACCTCCTTTTCCTTTCTGTCTATCCCTCCTGAATATTGAATATCCCTGGATGTTCAGCTCCCAGCCTTGGTCACCCTGGAGCCATGTCTCCGTGATCCCAACTATATCATAGTCATTAATAGCTATCTGCACATTCAACTCATCCACCTTATTACGAATGCTCCTTGCATTGAGACACAAAGCCTTCAGGCTTGTTTTTACAACACTCTTACCCCTTATACAATTATGTTGAAAAGTGGCCCTTTTTGATTTTTGCCCTGGTTTTGTCTGCCTGCCACTTTTACTTTTCACCTTGCTACCTATTTCTTCTACCCTCATTTTACACCCCTCGGTCTCTACGCTCACACATTTAAGAAACCCTTTCCCTTTAACTCCATCCTCCACTATCCCATTCGACACCCCACCCCCCTTATTCAGTTTAAAGCCACCCGTGTAGCAGTGGCAAACCTGCCTGCCAGAATGCTGGTCCCACACCTGTTAAGATGCAATCCGTCCCTTTTGTACAGTTCCCCCTTACCCCAAAACAGATCCCAGTGATCTAAGAATCTAAATCCCTGCCCCGTGCACCAGTTCCTCAGCCACACGTTCAGGTCCCGTATCTCCCTGTTCCTGCTCTCGCCAGCACGGGGAACTGGAAGCAAACCGGAGATAACAACCCTGGAGGTCCTGCTTTTCAACATTTTTCCGAGCTCTCTAAAGTCACGCTGCAGAATATTCATCTCCTTTTTTCCGACATCGTTTGTGCCGACATGCACTACCACTTCCGGATGTTCACCTTCGCCCTTGAGGATTTTCTGCACTCTGTCCGTGACATCCTGGATCTTGGCACCGGGAAGGCAGCACACCATCCTCGCATCCCGTCTGTTGCCGCAGAAACCCCTGTCCGTACCTCTCACGATGGAGTCTCCCACTACAATGGCCTTGCCTGCCTTAGGCCTTTTTGGTTTTGGCTCAACAGCCCTATTCGCATCACAAGCCAGTCCGCCGCTCACGTCTTCTGTCCCAACAGCTTCTAAGCGGATGAACCTGTTTACAAGAGGTACACCACCCGGGGACGTTGGCATTCCATGCTTCTCCATGTCCTCCAGACTTACATAGAAACATAGAAACATAGAAAATAGGTGCAGGAGTAGGCCATTCGGCCCTTCAAGCCGCCATTCAATATGATCATGGCTGATCATCCAACTCAGTATCCTGTACCTGCCTTCTCTCCATACCCCCTGATCCCTTTAGCCACAAGGGCCACATCTAACTCCCTCTTAAATATAGCCAATGAACTGGCCTCAACTATCTTCTGTGGCAGAGAATTCCACAGATTCACCACTCTCTGCGTGAAAAATGTTTTTCTCATCCCGGTCCTAAAAGATTTCCCCCTTATCCTTAAACTGTGACCCCTTGTTCTGGACTTCGCCAACATCGGGAACAATCTTCCTGCATCTAGCCTGTCCAACCCCTTAAGAAGTTTGTACGTTTCTATAAGATCCCCCCTCAATCTTCTAAATTCCAGCAAGTTCAAGCCGAGTCTATCCAGTCGTTCTTCATATGAAAGTCCTGACATCCCAGGAATCAGTCTGGTGAACCTTCTCTGTACTCCCTCTATGGCAAGAATGTATTTTCTCAGATTAGGAGACCAAAACTGTACACAATACTCCAGGTGTAGTCTCACCAAGACCCTGTACAACTGCAGTAGAACCTCCCTGCTCCTATACTCAAATCCGTTTGCTATGAATGCTAACATACCATTCGCTTTCTTCACTGCCTGCTGCACCTGCATGCTTACTTTCAATGACCGGTGTACCATGACACCCAGGTCTCGTTGCACCTCCCCTTTTCCTAAACGGCCACCATTCAGATAATAGTCTACTTTCCTGTTTTTGCCACCAAAGTGGACTTAGACACAAAATGCTGGAGTATCTCAGCGAGTCAGACAACATTTCTGGAGAAAAGGAATAGGTGATGTTCCGGGTCAGATCAGAACTCTGCTTCAGAGATGCTTCCTGACCCACTGTTACTCTAGCGTTGTAAGTCTTTTTTCCTGCCTCATCCCTGTTTATTTTACTCTGTTTCTGCTTTTTCTTTCTCTACATATTTTTGCTGCTCTCTTTCTCATGCGTGTCAAAGTGGAAAAAGAACACACTGTAGACCAACTGCTCCTACAGGAATAGCTCAGACATGTGAAAATAAATATTCGTGAGTGTTGTGCCTTACCAGTAGTATACCTAATGTCTCCTCAATTGAACTGGAAACAAGCAGGAAACAAGAATCTGCTGAGAAGGGAATCTAAATCTAATTGCTGAGCTACTTCCAATGGCTAAGGGACTGGATAGGCTGGGCAAGAACAGTCCTAATAGGTGTTTACAATTTAATGACTTCCCAGACACCTACTAAATTCAGGATTTTATTTTGATTAATTGTTTTTTTCTTCATTGCTTCTCCACCCATCTTCATTGGACTCATCCCTGTTTTATAAGTTCATTCGTGATCGGAGCATAATTAGGTTATTATTAGAATACTCTGCCATTCATTCGTGGCTGATCTATCTCTCCCTCCTAATCCAATTTTCCTGCCTTCTCCCCATAACCCCCAACACCCATACTGATCAAGAATCTATCTATCTCTGCCTTAAAAAATATCTATTGACTGCCTCCACAGCCTTCTGTGGCAATGAATTTCACAGATTCACCACCCTCTGAATAAATCCTCTTTATCCTCCTCCTTTCGAGGGTGTATATGTGTACTGTGCACACTTATGACGTGTGTCCTTTTGTGATGCATTTTTCGCACTGCCATTTGATACCAGGATTCCTTAGTCCACACACTCCATCTTCTCATAAACCCTGGTAATTAATGCCTCAGAAACAGTCAGTCTCTTATAGAATTATACAACACAGAAATAAACTCTTTGACCCACCGAGTCCACATTGATTATCAAATACCCATCTGTGCTAATCACATTTACCACCAACATGTTTTCCCAGTTATAATTGCTAGAATGGAAGACCTAGATAGAGTGGATGTGGAGAGAATGTTTCCTGTAATGTCTCGGACCAGAAGGCACAGCCTCAGAATAAATGGACGGACCTTTAGAATGGAGTTGAGGAGGAATTTCTTTAGCCAGAGGCTGGTGAATGTGTGGAATTCACCATCATAGTGTGAGGCCAGGTCATTGGGTATTTTTAAAGCGGAGATTGATAGGTTATTGATTAGTAAGAGTGTCAATGGTTACTGGGAGAAGGCAGAAAAATGGTTTTGACAGGGAAAAAATTATGAGCCACAATTGAATGGCAGAGCAGACTCAAAGGGCCGAATGGCCTAATTCTGCTCCCATGTCTGATGATCTTATGATAATAGTACTGCAGCCTCACAGGGTTCATCAACCCAGCTTGATCTTGACCTCTCCATGGGTTTCCCCCAGGTTTCACAAGTTTCATTCCACATCCCAAAGATGTTCTGTTACAGATAGTATTGTGGTCCATTGGCATTGAGGTTGGGTCAACAGGAGGACTGATGCATTGGCTACTAGACTTCGAGATGAATGCCTGGAGCTAGTCGCTTTACTGGTATTATTACCGATTATACATCTCAATTGCTGATGTCTGCTTTAGATGCTGATGACCTCCATTATGCTTTCCTTTTTCCCAGTATACCTTTCTGACCACCCTCCATCTTGCTCTCCCTTCCACGTCTATATATCCTGGCTTTAAATGTCTTTCCAAGTGTCATTTCCTGTTGTCTGCAGGCATGAAGTTTCCTCATCTTATGGCAGGAAATTGCTTACAACCCAGTGGTCTGAATATTGATTTCTCTAACTTCAAGTAATCCTTGCTTTCCCTCTCTCTCTGTCCCTTCCCCACCCAAGTCCTCCCATTAGTTTCACTGTCCTAATTATTTTTACTGTTTGTATGCCTCATTGTCACCTCAGTCAACAATTAACAAAATTGTACATTTCCTTGATCATCAGCTTTGATCTGTTCTATTTCACACCTTACATGCTCTTTGTACCCTTCCATATCTCTAGTTTCCCTCTTGGCGGCTTTGACAGGTTGGGTGAGTGGGCAGATGCATGGCAGATGCAGATTAATGTGGATAAATGTGAGGTTATCCACTTTGGTAGCAAAAACAGGAAGGCACATTATTATCTAAATGTTGAATACGGCCCTAGTGAGATGACGTCTGGAGTATTGTGTGCAGTTTTGGTCCCCTAATTTGAGGCAGGACATTCTTGCTATTGAGGGAGTGAAGCGTAGGTTTACAAGGTTAATTCCCAGGATGACAGGACCGTCATATGCTGAGAGAATGGAGCGGCTGGGCTTGTACACTGTGGAGTTTAGAAGGATGAGAGGATCTTATTGAAACATATAAGATTATTAAGGGTTTGGACATGGCAGGAAACATGTTCCTGATGTTGGGGGAGTCCAGAACCAGGGGTCACAGTTTAAGAATAAGGGGTAAGCCATTTAGAATGGAGAAGAGGAACACTTTCTCACACAGAGAGTTGTGTCTGCGGAATTCTCTGCCTCAGAGGGCGGTGGAGGGCGGTTCTCTGGATATTTTCAAGAGAGAGCTAGATAGGCCTCTTAAAGATCACGGAGTCAGGGGATATGGGGAGAAGGCAGGAACGGGATTTTGATTGGGGATGATCACATTGATGGCAGTGCTGGCTAGAAGGGCCAAATGGCCTACTCCTGCACCTATTGTCTATTGTCTATTCTGGTGAAAATGTCAAAAGGTTCAAGTTATCAATTGTTACATGCATGCAGTGCCCGAAAAGAAAGTGTTCACTAACATGACTTGCAATAGTTAGACATATAGAGTTAGAGATTTTATGTAGGCCAATGCCTTTGCAGTTGAGGACATTTCAGAGATTTAAAAAATCCACATATTTTCTGAAATTAATGTTAATAACTGTATTAAACTTCATTAATGATGTATAATTCCTTGAATGGAAATGGTTATTGAAGGAGATATATATTAAAATAATATCATTATCTTAATATATGGAGATAAAGAAAAGAAATGCATGAAGGCCGCCTCTGCCTACAGTCTGTCCGTTTTTTCCATCTTTTTAATTTTTTTTAGTTAGTTTAAAAGTATGTTGAGGAGTTTTCTTTAGTTTTTCTATGGGGTGGGGAGGGTTGGGTAAGGGGGAAACCATCTCCCAGTCACCTCCTGGCAAGGACGAGACTATTCTCCGGGTCGCGTCCTCGCTCCCCTACTTGCAGCCTACCACCTGGATTGGCGCGGTCTTTCCTGCCGGGGACCAGACCAGAGCTCCAGCAGAGGCAGCGCAGAGCTGGTTACATCGCGGAGCGGGCGATGCCTTACCTGGGATCGCCATTTGAAGCTCCGGAGTGCTGGGCCTGCTGCAGTAACATCGTGGGGCTGTGGTTTGTACAACTTTCAGCGCGGGCGGCACTGACTTCAACAATGCGGTGCCCTGGGGCTCTTAGCCGAGGGCCGCTAGCGTGGGTCCCCACTCAGTGCAGCCTGTGGACTTCGGGAGCCGCGGACTTCGGTAGGAAGTGGCCAATTGGGAGGTCCAAGCCGCTGAGGTTGTTCTCCCGTTCCGACGTCGGAGTTCCTTCATCCCGGCGAGAGGGCCTGCATATCGGGCCACCCGTAGTGGCAACTGTGGAGGGCTCAGGAGGCCATGACCACGGGTGTACATCAAAGAACATCAAAGAGGAGGATGGCTGAACTTTGGGCCTTCCCTCACTTTGATTCCGCTGTGCTGGGGATGTTTATGTTAAAATACTATTGTGTTGTGTTCTTTTTTTATTCGTATGGCTGTATGGTGACCCCAAATTTCACTGTGTCAATTAGTGCATGTGACAATAAATGTCTCTTGAATCTTGAATCTCTTTTAAAGAAAAAACAAATACCCAATGTTTCTGTTTTTTAAAAAACTCAGATTTCCAGCATCTGCACATTTTTTGCTTTTGTAGGTAGATGGCCGATGATTTGTATGAATTGGGTTACTTTTCTTTAAAGGTAAAGTAATATAATATATTTGTAATTGAGGTTTACTTCTAAGTATGTGCAACCTGGTTTGATTTGTGATACATTGTTGTACCAACACAGCTGTCAGATCTGTTGATTCGCTTCAGTAAAGGATGTTTATGTTACACGTCTTAACCAACTGAGGAGCCTTTGAACGCTACAAGGGGCAATAATGTTTCCATTACGATAAAGTGCAGGGCATGCATTATGTAGAGTGAACTAACACTAACAAAAAGTAAGTCTGAAGAAGGGTATCGACCCGAAACGTCGCACATTCCTTCTCTCCAGAGATGCTGCCTGTCCCGCTGAGTTATTCCAACAGTTTGTGTCTACCTTCGATTTAAACCAGCATCTGCAGTTCTTTCCTACACATACTAGCAAAAAGTAAGTTACATATCAAATGCAAAAAAAAAAATTGCTGTAGATTGCTATATGTATGCTGCAAATATCGCACTTAAGGATTTTGTATTTTTATTGCTAGCCTCGCCGCATGGTTAAGTGCGTGTTTTGTGGCAATGAAAAAAAAATGTATAGCAATTATAATAGATTGAATGAAAAGCACGTGTATTTGGAGAAATGACGGATGGGGAGCGCTATGGGCCGTTCTGTCCTTGACGAGGTACGTTGTTGACCTTGTTTATTGCTGAGAGAGTGAGAGAAGGCAGAGGGCGAGAGATACAGAGAAGCAGAAACGCAGACGTGCGGAAGGAGGCGACAAGTGCGGAAGGATGAGATGAGGGGCGGAAACGGACAGTGAAATGTCATGCCCCGGTGCCAGGAACATTGCACCTCGAAACCGAGTTGTAAAACGCACCGGTGCGTTCCCATTTGAAACGCTCGGTATTTTGGATTATTTGCAAGTATCAGTATAAAAATTGAAACACGCCTGGCTGGTTGTCATTGCAATGCGGAGAAGGGACAGGAGCAGACAGTCTGGAATCGCAGCGTCTAGACCTCCGCACCCCTCGTCCTCCGGCCAGGCTCATTTTGCGACCGGCTTCTGGACGAGATACTCCGTACCCCATCGTCCCCCCCTTCTCCGCGGCGGCAGTCTGCGGCTGAACACGTGGGAAGAAACGTCCCCGAGCCCTCTCCGGTTTCGCCAGCGTCCTTGATCAACGTATTCCCATTTAAAGCCGCCTTATCCTGGGACCATTTATTCCGAACGGCTATTAAATCCCTCCCTGCACCCCTGCATCCTGCATCCTTGCTGCATCGTAGGGAAGCCAAGAAAAAAATAGTGCTTCAGATAAATATTCTGTCTGTATGCAGAAGCAGGTGGGTTTGGAAGGGAAGTGTTTTCAGGAGATTGCGGCTGCAGTCAAGTGTGACAGGGAAGGGAAGAGGTTGAGGGCGACTCGGACTGTTTGCTCGTATTGATGCAGTGGATGGAAGGGATCGCCGTCGGTCAGTGGTCTTGCGGGAGGGGCAACGAATAAGGTTAGAAATCCTCCCCACATCCACCCCCCGGCGACAGTCTGGCAAGGGTCTCTGGAGAGGATCGATCGCATTTATGCTGGAAGAATGTATGCTGATCCTTCGGGAAGAGATCTGCTGGGAAACAGAACCTTGTTTTTCATATTTATTTGTTCTTTCGCACTGGTCACCCTCCTACAGCAGATCCTCTACGGCAAGAACTACATACAGAGGTAAGTAAGGCGACGTGCATTACACTGCCGCGAATGAACAGCGCTTTGCGTGTATGTCAGGTGGACTATCAGCTCCCGGTTACAATAGCAGATTCCCACTCTGCTCACGAACGGTGAGCGCAGCGAGAGTTCATGGATGTCACAGAGCGCTAGCTTTAGGATTGAGGTGAACCCCTTCGTCCCAAGTGATCGCAAGGATCTGACCATGGTCATGGCCAAATCACAAAGCGCTGGAGTAATTCAATCTGGAGGGTCCCAATCAGAAATCTCGCCCTGTCCATGTGTAGGAGGGAACTGCAGATGCTGCTTTGCACCGAAGATGGACACAACATTGTTGGAGAAACTCAGCGGGACAGACAACATCTCTGGATAGAAGGAATGGCTGATGTTTTGGGTCGAGACCCCTCTGTAATTCCTCCTGCTCTCCAGTTCAAACGGCCGTGTTAACACAGACCTCAATCTGAAGAAGGGTCTCGACCCAAAACGTTACCCATTCCTTCTATCCAGAGATGATGTCTGTCCTGTTGAGATTCTCCAGCATTTTGTGTCTCTCATCCATACTTTCACTCCACAGATGCTGCTTGATCCGCATTCCGCAGATGCTGTTGATAAACTCGTAAGACATAGAAGCAGAATTAGGCCGTTCGGCCCATTGAACCATTCAACCATGGCGGACCTATTTTCCCCTCTCAAACCCATTCTCCTGTCTTTTCCCCATTAACGTTGACACATTCATTCCAAAAGATGTCCAGATTTGCAGGTTAGTTGGCCTCTGTAAATTGCCCCTAGTGCGTCTCTGGCAATGAAAGCCACAGATTCACCATCCTCTGGCTAAAGTAATTCCTATTTATCGCCATTATAAAGGATCCTCAAGTAATTTGTGTTTTGTTCAAGATTCCAGCATCTGCAGTTCCTTGCATCTCCATTGTTATGGCCAACTCTTGATCTAATGCTCCTAGATCTGCATTTTCAAATAAAGGGTGATCAATGGTGCACACACACAGTGAATTCTTGGCATGTGGACATTGCAGGAAAGATAATGATTTTGTTTTTGTCAAATCGACTTTGGTATGGTAGTTGGGATGTTGTGTTACAGTTGTACACCACATTGGTGAGTATTTTGCACACCACATTTGAAGTATTTTGGTCACCCTGCTATTGGAAGGATGGTGTTAAGTTGAAAAGAGTGCTGAGAAAATTTATGAGCATGTTGCCAGGACCAGAGGGCCTAAGAAGTATTTTGGTCACCCTGCTATTGGAAGGATGGTGTTAAGTTGAAAAGAGTGCTGAGAAGATTTATGAGCATGTTGCCAGGACCAGAGGGCCTAAGCTATAGGGAGAGGTTGGGCAAGCTAAGGCTTTATACCTTTGTGAATAGGAGGTTAAGTGATCATCTTTTCAGGTGTATAAGATCATGAGGGGAATAGATAGGGTGAATGCATCCTAGTGTTTTACTCGGAGGAGGAGAATCAAGAACCAGAGGACATAGGTTTAAGGTGACAGGGGGAAGATTAATAGGAAGCCGAGAGCAAATGTTTCACATGGAAGGAGGATGGGTGTATGGAATGAGGTGCCAGAGGAGGTAGTTGCGGCAGGTACAATAACACCATTTAAAAGACATTTGGGCAGGTACATGTACGGGAAAGGTTTAGAAGAAAATGGGCCAAATGTGGGCAGGAAGGCCCAGTGCAGATGGGACATCTTGGTCAGCATCATGCTGCATGACTCTATGCCTTGAGAATGGGTGGATGGCCTTTCATGTTGAATATGGTACTGATATGATTCAAGCAATGGCATACAATGAGATATCAGGATATTGTCTCTCTGAAAATAAAGATCAAAGATTTGTTAATATATTTGGGTGGATGCTTGAAAGCAAATATATTCTCTAAAAATGGTGTTCCTGATCTATGTGATGGTACAGCACCTTTCTTGGAATATTTCAAAGGTGTTGCAGTCAATTAAGAACTTTGGAAGTAAAACAAAACACTATAGGATACAGATACTGGAAATCCGATCTAACATTGGAAAATGCTGCAAGTATCACATTATTAGAAAGCCAGATCACATATTTTGCAAAATTGATGTATCCTGGTGTAAATCCCACTAGTTTAGTTTAGAGATACAGCGAAAATGCTGCAAGTATGACATTATTAGAAAGCCAGATCACGTATTTTGCAAAATTGATGTATCCTGGTGTAAATCCCACTAGTTTAGTTTAGAGATACAGCGTGGAAACAGGCCCTTCGGCCCACTGGGTCTGCGCTGACAAGCGATCCCTGCACATTAACACTATCCTACACCCATTGGGGACAATTCTTACATTTACCAAGCCATTTAACCTACGAACTGTACGTCTTTGGAGTGTAGGAGGAAACCGAAGATGTCAGCGAAAACCCACACAGATCACGGGGAGAACGTACATACTTTGTACAGACAGCACCCATAGTCGGTATTGAATCCAGGTCTCCAGCACTGCATTCGCTGTAAGGCAGCAACTCTACCGCTGCGCCACCGTGACTGCCTATACCACTAGGTATAGTTTCTGGGTGAAATTGACCCAATTATGAAATTACAACAGGCATCTCTGATCACACCTTGCGTCTGGTGCTCATCTCATGACATCTGTCATTGTGTAATGTGAGCGTGAGCATTCCCAAAATAAACTGGAGTTCCCAGGCACTGAAAATGCCTACTGTGTGACAATCATTAAAAAAACAAGGAGCACACCCAACTGAAGTCTACAGTCAGATGCTACCTAACGCCCCACCTAATTTATAAGCAGACACCTCAAAGAGAGGTTCAAAACCCCCAGAGACAGCCTATATTCCTCTCAAATTGTTTAAATTGTGCTCAGAATGGCAAATGGTACTTTTTGGCGAACTTAACCATGGAAGAAGCCCTTTAGTAGGAACAAGTTTTGGCCTCCTAATTTGAAGAAGGACATTCTTGCTTTTGAGGGAGTGCAGTGTAGGTTCACCAGGTTAATTCCCAGGATGGAGGAACTGATATATGATGAAAGAATGGATTAACTGGGCTTGTATTCACTGGAATTTAGAAGGATGAGAGTGGATCTTATAGAAATATTTACTGTAACATTCTTAAGGGATTGGACAGGCTAGATGCAAGAAGAATGTTCCTGATGTTGGGGGAGTCCAGAACCAGAGGCTCAGTTTAAGAATAAGGGGTAGGCCATTTAGGACTGAGATGAGGAAAAACGTTGTCACCCAGAGAGTGGTGAATCTGTGGAATTCTCTGCCACAGAAGTTACCGGATGTTTTCAAGAGAGAGTTAGATATCGTTTTGAGGGCTAACAGAATCAAGAGATATGGGGAAAAAGCAGGAACGGGATACTGATTTTGGATGATCAACCATGATCCCATTGAATGGCAGTATTGGCTCGAAGGGCCGAATGGCCTCCTGCACCTAATTTCTATATTTCGATGTTTCTCCTCCATGCCGAAGGGGCCTCCACTACTTACCAAATGGCCCCCATCTTTTACCCAGCACTGTTGAAGTTTTACATCATCTTGTGCTGCAATACTGGCCCAGCAAAGCTTGCAAGAGCGTAAATCATTTTGGACACCAAAATGATTCCTAACACCTGTGTTTAACTGCACATAGCGACATCGATACATTTTTCTGATTTACATTCTCATGCCTCATCGATATTTTTACTTCTAGATCTGGGCCAAAGTGCTTGTACAAATCAGGAAATGAAAATGCTGTTCCATGACGTCTGCTATTTACAAACCTTTGTAAATTAGTTTGGGAAGAGAGTGTAATGAGAGATAGGTCAAATTCAAACATAGTACACACTACATAGTTGTTACAACTGTACGTGGCTATTAATTAATGCTTTATGTGGGATTCCATACCACTGGAAGAACTTTCATCATCTTATCTGCACATCGCCACTGAGTTACAGAACATACATAGATCTCGGACTCTGAGCCAAATGTTCAAAAAACAATTTTTTTCTCGAAAATTATCTTAGGCGGTGCCTGTCAAAATTGTGCCTTGCGGGATTCAAAGCAGTGATGGAATTAAGTGCCTGCACTGGAAGTTAAGATAATATCTTAAAGCATATTAGGTTTAGGTTTACTATTGTCACATGAGGGACAGGTGGGAAGAGTGTAGATGGGAGAGTTAGTCGGCATGGGAAAGATGGACAGAAGGGCCTGTTTCCATGCAGTATGACTACGACTGCAGTGAAAAGATGTGATTTGCACACTATCCAATCAAATCAGCTAATATACATAAATAAAATCAAGCCAAACTCAAGCACCAAAGGAAGAGCAAAGGCAAAGATACAAAGTGAAGAATATACAGTAGTTCTCAGTATTAAAGCAGTTCCAGAGTCAAAGTCTAATGTGTGCAATGAGGTTGAGCATTCCCTAGCTTACGGAAGGATCATTCAGATGTCTGATAACGGAGGCAAAGAAGTTACTCCTGAGTCTGGTGTTGTGAGCTTTCAACTGTTTGTATCTTCTGCCTGATGGGAACGGGGAGAAGAAGGAATGACCTGGGTGAAGACGTGAAGTGGAGATGGAGTCAATGGTAGGAATTCTGGTCTATGTGATAGACTGGGCTTCATCCACAACCTTGCAATTTATTACGGTCTTGGGCAGAGCTGTTTCCAAAACCAATGATGCAACCTGACAAATTTGCTAAGCATGTCATTTAATACTGCATCGAGTATGGGGATTTATCAAAAATATATATGCAAAATAGGAGTAATGAAAAAGTAATGGCATTAAAGGGATTCCTTTCAAGGATAATGTTTAAAGAACAACAGAAGAGAACCAAACAGACAATACGGGGAGAAAAGATGAGGTACGAAGGTAAGCTAGCCAAGAATATAAAGCAGGATAGTAAAAGCTTCTTTAGGTATGTGAATAGGAAAAAATTAGTTAAGACCAAAGTTGGACCCTTGAAGATCGAAAAAGGTGAATTTATTATGGGGAACTAGGAAATGGCAGATGAGTTGAACAGGTACTTTGGATTTGTCTTCACTAAGGAGGACACAAACAATCTTCCTGATATAGTAGTGGCCAGAGGGTCTGGGGGTGACGGAGGAACTGAAGGTAATCAACATTAGGCAGGAAATGGTGGTGGATAGACTGATGGGACTGAAGGCTGATAAATCCCCAGGGCCTGATGGTCTGCATCCCAGGGTACTTAAGGAAGTGGCTCTAGAAATCGTGGATGCATTGGTGATAATTTTCCAATGTTCTATAGACTCAGGATCAGTTCCTGTGGATTGGAGGGTAGCTAATGTTATCCCATTTTTTAAGAAAGGCGGGAGAGAGAAAACGGGGAATTATAAACCAGTTAGCCTGACATTGGTGGTGGGGAAGATGCTGGAGTCAATTATTAAAGAGGTAATAATGGGGCAATTGGGTAGCAGTAACAGTATCGGTCTGTCAGCATGGATTTAAGGAGTGGAAATCATGCTCGACTAATCTTCTGGTTGGCAGACAGGAAACAAAGAGTAGGGATTAATGGGTCCCTTTCAGAATGGCAGGCAGAGACTAGTGGGGTACTGCAAGGCTCGGTGCTGGGACCGCAGCTATTTACAATATATATATCAATGATTTGGATGAAGGGATTCAAAGTAACATTAGCAAATTTGCAGATGACACAAAGCTGGGTGGCAGTGTGAACTGTGAGGAGGATGCTATGAGAATGCAGGGTGATTTGGACAGGTTGGGGGAGTGGGCAGATGCATGGCACATGAAGTTTAATGCGGATAAATGTGAGGTTATCCACTTTGGTAGCAAAAACAGGAAGGCAGATTACTATCTAAATGGCGTCAAGTTGGGAAAAGGGGAAGTACAATGGGATCTGGGGGTCCTTGTACATCAGTCTATGAAAGTAAGCATGCAGGTGCTGCAGGCAGTGAAGAAAGCGAATGGCATGCTGACCTTTATAACAAGAGGAATCGAATATAGGAGCAAAGACATCCTTATGCAGTTGTACAGAGCCCTAGTGAGGCCACACCTGGAGTATTGTGTGCAGTTTTGGTCCCCTAATTTGAGGAAGGACATTCTTGCTATTGAGGGAGTGCAGCGTAGGTTTATAAGGTTAATTCCCGGGATGGCGGGACTGTCATATGCTGAGAGAATGGAGCAGCTGGGCTTGTACACACTGGAGTTTAGAAGGATGAGAGGGGATCATCTAAGATTGTTAAGGACTTGGACACGCTAGAGGCAGGAAACATGTTCCCGATGTTGGGGTAGTCCAGAACCAGGGACCACAGTTTAAGAATAAGGAGTAAGCCATTTAGAACGGAGACGAGGAAACACTTTTTCTCACAGAGAGTGGCGAGTCTGTGGAATTCTCTGCCTCAGAGGGCAGTGGAGGCAGGTTCTCTGGATGCTTTCATGAGAGAGGTAGATAGTGCTCTTAAAAATAGCGGAGTCAGGGGATATGGGGAGAAGGCAGGAACGGGGTATTGATTGGGGATGATCAGCCATGATCACATTGAATGGTGTTGCTGGCTCAAAGGGCCGAATGGCCAACTCCTGCACCTATTGTCTATTGTCTATTAATACTGGCACCAATACTGGAATTTTTTGTAGGCCCCCCATAGTCATGATGGACCATGGGTGATGCATGCTATTTGTTGGCTGCTTGCTCAAAACCTCGGCTAGAGCAGCGTTGCTTGTGGCTGAAGAGACCAATGCGGGAGTGACAATCTCTGTCGCAAAGGTCACATTTGTTTGTGGTCATTGGTCTGTTGAAGTTGCTGCGCTCCTTTCTGCGTGTCCGCTTGTCTGCCGCTGCGTTCATCAGTTTCTCTTCCCCCGTTTTGAGATGTTGGTTTAGGGTGCCTCTTCATTAAATGGCGGTGCTGGCTCGAAGGGCCGAATGGCCTACTCCTGCACCCATTGTCTATTGTCTATTGTCCACCTTGTGCGGTCAGCTGCAAGGCACTGCCAGGACTCCACGTCGATGTTGAGCGCCTTCATATCTCTCTTGCAGACATCCTTGTAACGTAGCTGGGGGCAGCTGGTGGTTCTCCTCCCAGATGTCAGCTCACCATAGAGGATGTCTTTTGGAATACGGCCATCCTCCATGCGGTGGACATGGCCCAGCTACTGCAGTCTGCGCTGCCCTAGTGGAGTGTACATACTGGGAAGGCCAGCGTGAGATAGGATCTCGGTGCTGGACACTGTTTAGCCAGGATATTCCCAGGGTATGGCAGATGCTTCTAAGGTGGAAGGTGTTGAGTCTTCTCTCCTGTCAGGCATATGTAGTCCATGTCTCACTGCCATACAGCAGCGTGCTGTTGACACACGCATTGTAGACTGCTATCTTCTCTTCACTGTCAGCTTTGGGTTGGTCCACACTCGAGTTGTGAGGCGAGCGAGAGTTGTAGCTGCCTTCCCGATCCTCTTATCAATCTCTGTCCAAGGGGAGGTTGTCGGTGATGGTGGAGCCGAGGTACGTGAATTAATGGATGGCATCGAGTTCGCAGTCATCGATGGTGATGACAGACGCGCCTCTGTATCCTGCCCCAGGCCGTTCGTCTTCTTCAGGCTGATGGTCAGCCCGAAGTCCTTGCATGCCCGATAGAAGCGGTCCATCAGTGACTGTAGTTCCTGCTGGGTGTGGGACACAACTGCAGCGTCATCGGCAAACAACATGTCTCTGATGAGAGCTTCACGTACTTTTGTCTTGGCTCTGAAGTGGGTGAGGTTGAAGAGCCTGCAGTGCCATCTGATCTAGTACGCAGGTAGATCCCCTCTGTTGCTGTGCCGAAGGCATGTTTCAGGAGCAGAGTGAAGAAAATCCACTGCAAATGTCAAAGGGCTGCGAGAAGCTGCCATTGAACTGCACTGTCCCCTTCGTGTTGATGTGGAAGGATTCTGTCATGCTCTGCAGTTTTGGTGGGCAGCCGATCTTTGGCAGAGCCTTAAATAGGCCATCTCTGCTGACGAGGTCGAACGCAGGACATGTCAGAACGCAGGACAATATTGGAGTATGAATGCAGCAAATCTATGTTAGCCTCCTATTTATTGACATAGCTATGCCTTTAATACCATAATTGCATACAAAATCATCTCCATACTCCGCTCCTTTTACAAAGGAGAACATTTAGTCTTTGTGTAATATTGGTCTTCAGTTCTTTTGTCACATCTTTGGCATGTTTGCTGTAGGTTTCTCTTGTACTATGGAATAAAGGTAGTACTAAGATAGAAAGGTAGTACTGTACATAGAACAAAGGTACTATATGGTCATATAGAATAAACAGTGTCAAATGTGATAGAGAGAAAACAGACTTTCCACAGAAGTGAAGAGAACAGACAGCCCAAAAGATCTATGCCGGTGTTAAAGCTCCTCTCAAGCCTCATTCCATGTAACTCTCTCAGTATAACCTTCTGCTTCTTCTATCGTCTTTGTCTGGCTTAGGTTTGATTACATCTGTGTTATATTTTAAAAATAGAATTGACCTGGCTGAACCCAAGGCAGGTTCGGCTAATGCTTCCCATGTAATCTGCAACATTTATCACATTCACACGCCCTTTCTCAGAAGTTTGTCAGCAATGCAGCTCGGCCCATAGGACGGACCTATCATTGGGTTTTGGGTCTCGACCCGAAATGTTGCCCATTTCCTTCGCTCCATAGATGCTGCCTCACCCGCTGAGTTTCTCCAGCATTTGTGTCTACCTACCATTGGGTTTTAATGCTTTTGGATCCAATACACACTAAGGACGATCATTTGCAACTAACGACGTGTACCGAATTGTAATTCATCCAGACAGACTCTACACTTCGCATGACCTTGTAATATGATTGCATAAGCTGGAGGCAGTGTTCAGTTACTTTGATGTTCCATTGCTTCCGGACAGAGCTTTAAATAAAAAAAAATCTGACCACTTGAACTAGTTCAGAGGAATTTAATACGCTGAGGTATGTATGGAATATGCTGCTCCTGCCACAAATGAATGCAGCTCCAAAAACATTCACGATATCAATGTCACCCAGAACAAAGCAGCTCCTGATTGGCTTCATAGCTACCACCCTGAACATTCATCCCTTCCCCCTCTGTTACTCTAAGGCCATGGTGTGCACTCTGCATGAGTAGACGTTATAACAAGAGTGGTTACTCTGCAAAATTAGTTAGTACATCGTTAAAATCTGCTACTGCCAATTGCTTTCATAGCTTTTGGGAGAAGGCTCCCTTTGACTGTGGAGTCTTACAGCGATCATGAATTTGTTTGACATGATTGATATTCCACAGACTAAGTGATCAATGGAACTTCTGCTCTTGACACGTTTCCTGGAACTGTATGTTATCAATTGGTGGGTAATAATGGTCAGAATCCGTGCTTTGACCCCGAGAATAGTTCCTTTGCTAAAGGAAGCAGGTAATTCAATCAACATCTTCCCAACAATGTTCAACACTTTCATTGACTCAAGTCAAGTCAAGTCAAGTCAAGTTTATTTGTCACATACACATACGAGATGTGCAATGAAATGAAAGTGACAATGCTCGCGGACTTTTGTGCAAAGGACAAACAACAAAACATCCAAACAAATTATAAACACAATCATAACGCACATATTCTTTTACATAATAAATAATGGAAGGAAAAACGTTCTGTAGAGTTAGTCCCTGGTGAGATAGGCGTTTACAGCCCGAATTGCCTCTGGGAAGAAACTCCTTCTCAACCTCTCCGTTCTCACCGCATGGCAACGGAGGCGTTTGCCTGACCGTAGCAGCTGGAACAGTCCGTTGCAGGGGTGGAAGGGGTCTCCCATGATTTTGTTTGCTCTGGAGTTGCACCTCCTGTTGTATAGTTCCTGCAGGGGGGTGAGTGAAGTTCTCATAGTGCGTTTGGCCGAACGCACTACTCTCTGCAGAGCCTTCTTGTCCTTGGCAGAGCAATTCCCAAACCAGATGGTAATGTTCCCGGACAAGATGCTTTCCACCGCCGCTGCGTAGAAGCACTGGAGGATCCTCGGAGACACTCTGAATTTCCTCAATTGCTGAGGTGGTAAAGGCGCTGCCTTGCCTTACTCACGAGTGCTGAGGCGTGTGATGCCCATGTCATATCCTCAGAGATGTGGACTCCCAGATATTTAAAACAGTTCACCCTATCCACAGGATCCCCATTTATCCTCAATGGAGTGTACGTCCTCGGATGATGTGCCCTCCTAAAGCCCATGATCAGCTCCTTCGTTTTTTTTGATGTTCAAGAGGAGGCTGTTATCCTGGCACCAGAGTGCTAGATCAGCCACCTCCTCCCGGTAGGCCTTCTCATCGTTGTCTGAGATCAGGCCCACCACCACAGTGTCATCAGCAAACTTAATTATTGAATTGGAGCTGAACCTAGCCACACAGTCATGTGTGTACAGGGAGTACAATAGGGGGCTGAGGACGCAACCCTGGGGCGATCCTGTGCTCAGGGTGAGGGACTCCGATGTATTCCCTCCCATCTTGACTACCTGGGGCCTGGCGGTGAGAAAGTCCAGGACCCAGGCACACAGGGAGGTGTTGAGCCCCAATTCCATTAGCTTCCCGGCCAGTCTGGTGGGGACTATCGTGTTGAATGCTGAACTGTAGTCTATGAACAGCATCCTCACGTAGCCCCCCTTCTGGCTGTCCAGATGGGAGAGAGCGGTGTGCAAGACCTGGGAGACCGCATCGTCCGTGGACCTGTTCGGACGGTATGCGAACTGCAACGGGTCCATGTTCCGAGGGAGGAAGGCGCAGATGTGATTCTTCACCAGCCTCTCAAAGCATTTCATGACTACCGAGGTAAGGGCCACCGGACGGTAGTCATTCAGACAGGCTGGGGAGGCATTTTCTGGTACCGGTACAATGATAGGGGCGGACAACTCGGGGGGGCAGAGGGGACACGTCCCCCCCATATTTTGAGAGGTGGGAGACATCCCCCCCCAAGTTTTTGTAATCCGGATATTAAAACCCGGTGAAATCTCCGCTTTCCGCGAGATAGTGGGGGTGGGACTGATGATCGAAGGCGCCGATTGGACGAGAGAGACGACGATCAGCAGGCAATGGGGACGGGGCATAATGATTCAGCGCGGTGATTGGA
This sequence comes from Leucoraja erinaceus, assembly GCF_028641065.1. Lineage (NCBI taxonomy): Eukaryota > Metazoa > Chordata > Chondrichthyes > Rajiformes > Rajidae > Leucoraja > Leucoraja erinaceus. The sequence continues at coordinate 16,102,599 of NC_073377.1, read as the reverse complement.
GGAGGGAGACGTGGCACAGACCTGCGCCACATCCGCAGCCAGGATCGATCCCGGCCGGCTCTCCAGGCGCTGCCCCGTCCCCACCCGAATGCCCCCCCCCCCACGGGTGGCCAGAGAGGTCGGCAGAAAAGATCCTCCGCTATAGGATCTTTGGTCAGGAGTCAGACGCGAGCTGTGCCCCCAGGCCCACAGCCAGCGCAGAGAAGCAGCGCTAAACCCAGCTCAACTCTGCCTGTCCCGCCAGGTGAGCCTACAGCCCTGCCTGGACTTGCGGGACATATGGCCAGCGTGGAGAAGCAGCACTGGTGTCCCGTCAGTCCAGACAGGGCTTGTAGGTTAACTCGGTGAGACAGGCAGAGTTGAGCTGCATTTAGCGCTGGATTGAGCCTCCGAAGCCTCGTGCGTGTGTGTGTGTGAGTGTGCGCATGCGCGCGTGGCCGCCAAAAAATTGTGTCCCCCGTCCCCTCCATGTTTTGATAGCGAGTTCCGCTCTTGCATTGACTTGTACAAGGAGTGTCATGACCAGGTAATTTAAAGTTCATGTTAAATCCCTGTTGGCTGCTTTTACAAAGGCAGGAAAATCTCATCCTGCAGAGGAGCAGCATATCATTGATAGCAGCTTCTGCTTTCCATGTTTAACTGTGCATGTGTAAATACTGGAAGCTGCTGTCAGTTTTACACAGTGTCAATGGCCATTGATTGAGATTGTCTTACCTTCTGGGCTGATAAGTGTCTTATGGTTAGTATTCATTCTTTAAGGGCTGACAATGTGCTGCTGGAGCTATCAAGACTAGGTCTGAATAAGTATTATCAGAGCAGAACAGATGACATGTACAATCCAGATGCATTGATGTGCAGATAAAGGCATTGACTCTACTGCCAAATCTTCATGATCCTCTGTTTAAGGATTCAGCTGAACATACTTCGCGAGGGAGTGAAATATTATGTCATTATGTCATTGGTTATCATTATTTGGAGATAACCAATGCGAGTTACTTACCAGTGAAATAGAGACAAGAAATGGTCTATTTTAAGGCCAGGAATAATATATGCAATCAGCAGGTACTATACTGCCCTTTCCTGCCAACAAAAAGTCAATACTTTCATGGCCTTTCTTGATGGGTAGGCAAGAACAAAGCTAATGGAGCTAAGCACAGGACACGAATGTTGGAATATAACGCTGCTAATACTACAGCAAGAAAGGTCAAGGAAGGAAAGAATATTGAAAGAAACAGCAAGGAGGTGATGTATGAAAAGAGAGAGGAAATTAAATATAACATCCTGTCTCTAAAAATAACATCCTACCTCTCTCCTTGACTTTATCTTTAAATGTGCGCTGATATGCTCTACACTTCAACAACAATGTTGAGTAGGAGGATGGACTGTGTTGGGAGATTTATTTATTTAATACCCCGAGATTCAATTTCTTACTCCCAAATGAACAGAGCTATGCATTTCAGCCTGTGCCGTGACATTCTATGCATGGATTCAAAAGCTGTTATGGCAGTACTCTGAAATGTTTCTGATTCTATATTGGGAAGCGTTTGTCTAAATTGATTGCCTTTGCAGAGCGTTCTTGAATGTTGGAAACTTACTGCAAAGGGAATCCTGTTCTTCACCCCAAAGAAACATAGAAAATAGCTGCAGGCAAGAGCGGAACTCACTATCAAAACATGGAGGGGATGGGGACACAATTTTTTGGCTGCCGCGCGCGCATGCGCACACTCACACACGCGTGCGACGCTTCGGAGGCTCAATCCAGCGCTAAATGCAGCTCAACTCTGCCTGTCTCACCAGGTTAACTACAGCCCTGTCTGGACTGACGGGATACCAGCGCTGCTTCTACGCGCTGGCCATATTTCCCGCAAGTCCAGGCAGGTTAACCTGGCGGGGATGTCGCCCACCTCTCAAAACATGGGGGGGGGAACGTGTCCCCTCTGCCCCCCCCCCCCCCGGGCTTTCCGCCCCTGGCTGCAGGAGTAGGCTTTTTGGCCCTTCGAGCCAGCACTGCCATTCCATCTGATCATGGCTGATCATCTAAAATCAGTACCCTGTTTCTGCTTTATCCCCATATCCCTCGATTCATTTAGCCTTAAGAGTCAAATCTAACTCTATCGAAAACATCCAGTGAATTGGCCTCCACTGCCTACTGTGGCAGAGAATTCCACAGATTTATCACTCTCTGGGTGAAAAGGTTTTTCTTCCATTCAGTCGTAAATGGCCTACCCCTTATTCTTAGCATTGCATTTCCAAGCTCTGACACATTCTGCAAATGTTCTATTTCTTAGAATCGTACAACACAGAAACAAAACTATCTACAAGCCCTATGTCCCCACAATTCCCTGTCAACCATTCACATTAATCCTGCACATCAATCCCATTCTGTTCTCCTCGCAAATCTCCCCAGCCTCTACCATTGACATACATACTAGGGTCAATTTACTGTGGCCAACTAACCCACCAAACTGAATATCTTTGGCTTGTGGGATGAAACCAGAGCATTAGAAAGATATATTTGCAGTCATATGGAGAATGTTCAAAGTTCACACTGACAGTAGCCAAGTTCATGATCGAACCTGGGTCATTGGAGATGTGAGGCATCGGCTCTAATATTGCAACAGTCGCCCCCTTCTTCCTCCTCTGATTGTGGCTTCTGCAGAGAAATAAATTGCACGTACACAAAAATGCTGGAGAAACTCAGCGGGTGCAGCAGCATCTATGGAGCGAAGGAAATAGCCAACGTTTTGGACTGAAACCCTTCTTCCATAAATTGCAGTATTTCTGAAAAATCGTTGATGAAATTGTGATGGGTGAATTTGTTTATTAAAGCTAATATTTCTGTTTGCCTCAGGTATTTCGAGTTGCAGGAAGGTCGGTTCGAATACAACTCCTCAACATGTTGGAAGCTGCGTAATGAGATCATGGAGGTGAAGGTACTTTCCATGTGAGTCATTGTGACCCAGAAGGCTGAGGCACCATGGATTTGTATAGTGATTCAAATTAAGATAAGCTTAAAAGAAAAGCCATGTGATAAATATGAGTGGTTATCAAATGCAGAAAGAAATCTCTGGAATGGAGCAAACAAGAGTGATTAGCAAAGATGAAAGGAAGCACAAATGACTGGGCCTCAACAGAAGCTCACAGGCTAAAGGATAACCAAAGGAGCATAGGTAACAGCACCAGGGGATCACGTAGACAAAATAAATGCAGTCTTGTTTTTCGGTGAGGAAAAGGCAGAAGAAGTAAAAACAACAATTGCTTAATTAGTAAAAGCAAAATACCACAACATATGAAAGATATTAAAAGATCAGAAGTGGGAATATTCACTGGTGATTGTAGAAAGTTTCATCCCATCTCCTCATAAAATGAAACAGTCTCTACTTGCATGCACAAGATCTAGCAACACTGGGCAACATACAAGAGAATCTAACAATCTCTATCACTTCCATCATCTAGAGTATGTCTGTTACTGTGCCCCCACTGTCAACACCTGAAAGGGTCACCATTAATCAGAAGCTCATCTGGATCAGACAATGGGGACCCGACTTGGGGGGACCGCCATGATGTACAATGGGGACCAAGCGTGAGAGGACAGTGGGAGAACAAAGGGGAGGGGGGGTGGGGTGCACTCTAGTTTAGAATCCTCTGCCCAGGGGATAAGTCTGCGTTTGTTCATTTGTTCTGTGTTTGTTCATTTGTTCCGGTGAAGGCGCTGTGCACACAGCAGCCAGACAACAGTCGCTTCTATTTTTCTTTTGGCTTTCACTTTTAATTTCAAGTTCTTGTGTATCTTGTGTGTTGTGACTGTCGGCAGACCAACTTCTCTCCGGGGATGCTTAAAGTTTTATCGTATCGTATCAGCTTCATTGGTGCTCTGACTCAAAGAGCAGGTTGACGGCTGGATATCCACCGACAAATGACACCTTTTGACATCGCAAAGCATGAAATGAAATCCCAAATGCATGAAACAGAAGACACTGTGTGAAGGACCACTCTACATTTTCTTAATGACTGCAGCTGCAATAACACAAAAAATGCTCAACACCATCGGGCCGAAGCACCTGTTTAATTACCAGGTTATACACTACCCTACACATTGTCTCTCCACCTCAACAAACAGCTGAATGTTCTATCTACAAAATGCACACAGTTATTTGCCAAGGGTGCGTCTAAACCTAGGATTTGTACCAACCAAAAAGAACAAGGGTAACATGCTGGAAGCTGGTAAGGGTGCTGAGAAAATGTATGAGGATGTTGCCAGGACTCGAGGGCCTGAGCTACAGGGAGAGGCTGAGCAGGCTATGACTTCATTCCTTGAAGCACAGGAGGATGCTTATAGAAGTATGCAAAATCATGAGAGGAATAGATCAAGTAGACGCACAGAATCTCTTGCCCAGAGTAGGGAATTCGACAACCAGAGGACGTAGGTTTAAGTTGAGAGGGGAAAGATCCTGAGGGATAGATTTTTTACACAAAGGATGGTGGGTGTATGGGACGGGGTGCCGGAGGAGGTAATTGAAGCAGGTACTATTTCAACATTTAAGAAACTATTAGACAGGTACATGAAAAGGATAGGTTTCAATGGAAATGGGCCAAATGCAGGCAGGTGGAATAGTGTAGATTGGACATGTTGGTCGATGGTCTTCACCACCTTCTCAAGCTCAGTTAAGAACAGGCAATAAATACTGGCCTTGCCATTGCCGCCTATGTCATGAAAAACGAGTAAACAAATAAAGGGGCTTGTTGGAGCACTTGCGGATAATGATTGGTGGACATTGAAACAATGCCTAAATTAAAGGTGAAAGTTTACCAGGTCCAGGATGTAGGCATTACAAATACTAAAAATGGTTGGAAAATAAACAGCAAAGACACTAAGTATAAAAATGTGACCATAGAGCATGGGGCAGGGCAACACAGGAACAGGCCCCAGCATGTCTGTACTGACCATGATGTCAAAATAAACTGATGCCATCTACTGCACATCATGGTCCATAACCATCTAGTCCAGTGGTTCCCAACCTTTTTTTGGCCATGCCCCACCTAATCACCTCTAAAATCCTGATGCCCCCCCCCGTGCTTTCCCTTGAGAGAAAACGGAGGAAATAGATATTATAAGGGTAACTTAGCAAAAGCTCTTTGAATCGCATTTCTAAATCCAATTCAATAAATAAGGTTCTCCCATGACCTCGCGCGCTTCGTGCGACGTGCATGAAGAGCAATGGCGCGGTGATTATGTAATAACTACACAATAAAGACCTTTTTTACCCCAAAAAAAATATTTACTCAAAATAACATCTGAAACATAAACTACATATGTTTACCTGATGGAAAATCCAAAAAAATAAAAATCGAAAATTTGGACCCAGACCTCCTCAGTTGCGCTCAATTGCCCCCTTAAAAATCAAATTGCCCCCCTGTGGGGCGTAAGCCCCACGTTGGGAACCACTGATCCAGTCCCTGCCTACACGCTGGGTTTGCCGAAATTCCTTTAAAACATTGCTATCATTACTGCACCCCCCCCCCCCCCATCCCAATCTATCTTAGAGCTAGGCCCTCTAGTATTTGACATTTAATTTCCAACATGGGGAAAGTTTCCGACTGCCTACCCTCTCTATGCCTCTCCCACAGAACATAGAACAGTACAGAACAGGAACAGGGCCTTCAGCCCACAATGTCTCTGCCAAACATGGTGCCAAGGACAAATCTGCCTGCACATATCTCTAATCCATATCCCTCCATTCCGTGCATATTCATGTGCCTAAAAGCTTCCTAAATGCCATCATTGTATTTGCCTTCACCACCTCCCCAGGCAACGCTTTCCAGGCACTCACCATTCTCTATACAAAAGAAACTGCACATCTCCTTTAAACATTACTCCTCTCATCTTAAAACTCTTTAAATCATGGGCTTTGTCTCCAGTTTCCTCCCACATTCCAAAGACGTGCGGGCTTGTTGGTTAATTGGCATCTGTAAATTGTCCCTACAGTGTAGGATAACCTAGTGTTGGTTGGTGCGGACTTGCTGTATCTAAACTAAACTGAACTAAACTATATTCAGTTAGTATATAACATAACTTGAAGTAAAGTTATTTGTACCACATCCTCATATACCTTTGATTATAAGCATTGTATCACGCTTCGATGAAAGATGAGTGACAAAACTATTTGTGTTCTATATGCCTATTAACCTCTATATGTGGAGGCATCTCTTCATCTTAATCCTGGCTCTAATCTTAAAACCATTGCCACGTGTCCTGGATCATTCAATGAACAGGTGTAATTCCTAATCCCAAACCACAAGTGGCAAAACAATGATTCCTCTTGTTCTGGTGGCTTCATTGGCGTAGTGTGGGTGCTTATTTAGACCAGGACATGGTCACTTTGTTGACCCTCCAGGCAATCTGAAGAGTTAAATTAAAATGAAAGCTGAAGGAAACTTTGGGCCTAGTTTCTGGCTGGCATCTTACTGTTGATAAGGAGGAAAAGATTCACGATGTAAGTTTATTTTACAATATTGAAGAGCGTAAATTCATGGCACATATCAACTTCATTAAATGTCATTGACTTGAATGGTTCTGACAATGAAGGGAACTAGATGAACCTCATCTAGTTCTTTGCTCTTTTGTTCTGCAGGGTGAAGCAGTCTGAGCTGTTTGAACGTTGGAAGACCCTGCAGTTGTGTAAATGGGAAAGGAACCAGAGTGCTACCAACATTTTTAAGTAAGTTGATAAGCAAGCAGGGAAGCTAAGGTAAGGGGGATGATCATAGAGGCTGATGAGGATAGAGTATAAAAGGAGCATGTCAGTGAACTTAGAAAAGGATGAGTATAGAAGTATAGGAGTTGTGATGTAACGTTTAAATTGTACAAGGCATTGGTGAGACCAATTCTGGAGTATGGTGTACAATTTTGGTCGCCAAATTATAGGAAAGATGTCAACAAAATAGAGAGAGTACAGAGGAGATTTACTAGAATGTTGCCTGGGTTTCAACAACTAAGTTACAGAGATAGGTTGAATAAGTTAGGTCTTTATTCTCTGGAGCGCAGAAGGTTAAGGGGGGACTTGATAGAAGTCTTTAAAATGATGAGAGGGATAGACAGAGTTGGCGTGGATAAGCTTTTTCCATTGAGAGTAGGGAAGATTCAAACAAGAGGCCATGATTTGAGAATTACAGGACAGAAGTTTAGGGGTAACATGAGGGGGAACTTCTTTACTCAGAGAGTGGTAGCTGTGTGGAATGAGCTTCGAGTGGAAGTAGTGGAGGCAGGTTCGATTTTATCATTTAAAAATAAATTGGATAGTTATATGGACGGGAAAGGAATGGAGGGTTATGGTCCGAGTGCAGGTAGATGGGACTAGAGGAGAATAAGTGTTCGACACGGACTAGAAGGGCCGAGATGGTCTGTTTCCGTGCTGTAATTGTTATATGGTTATATGAGAATTATAGAAGTATAATGGGAAGGGGAGAGTTTTTGAAAAGAGTTTGAATGATAAGGAAGATATAAAAAGTTAGAGTATGATTTCCATCAACGGAGGAAGATAAGTATGATGGCACATTGGCGCAGCGGTAGAGTTGCTGCCTTACGGTGCCAGAGACCCAGGTTCAATCCTGACTACGGATGCTTTCTTTAAGGAGTTTGTACGTTCTCCCTGTGTTTTCTCCAGGAGCTTTTCTCCCACATTCCAAAGATGGACAGGTTTGTAGGTTAGGTTACACAAAAAAGAAGATGGACAGGTTTGTAGTTAATTGGCTTTCAAAAAAATTGTAAATTTCCCCAGAGTGTAGGAAAGTGCGGATGTCCGAGAATGGCTGGTCGGCGCAGACTCGCTGGGGCGAAGGCCCTGTTTCCACGCTGCATCTCTAAACAAAATAAAAAGTAAATATATCTGAAACAGCAGGAGTGAGAGGAATGGAGAATAAAAGGGTTCGACTCAGTAGGGGTTGAGAGGTACAGTCAACTGCATCTGGAATTCATGGGGCAACATTACATAGAAAGAGAAACAAATTCAGGTAAAAGCCTATGTGACGAAAGGCCTTCCTTTGTTGAATGTAAAATATGTTTTGTGCCAAGAGAAAGATTTGGCAGATGGTGGCCAATGTTGTGCACCTATGACAAAGATGTGAAACAAGATATTGCAATCTCCATGGTATATGGAGTTTTGATGTCAATTGCTGCCTCTGTCCAGCAACAATAGTATCCTCGACCTGGTTACCTGTGAATAGTTCTCACAGACAGCAAACCATGAAATCGAAGTGTGCAGAAAGGAACTGCAGATGCAAGATAGATACAAAGTGCTGGAATAACTCCAGGATCAGGTAGCATCTCTGGAGAAAAAGGATGGGTGATGTTTCGGGCTGGGACTCTTCTTCAGACAGCAATCTGAAGATTCCCGGCCCAAACCATAACCATTCATTTTCTCCAGAGATGCTGCCTGACTCGCTGAGTTACTCCAGCAGTTTATGCCTATCTTTCATGAAAAGAAAGTGCAATTTTTTAGCTAGTCTTTTAAAATATCTTACAGAATTCAAAGTAACAATTGGAATATGCATATATCATTGAGGTGAAGATCAAACAAACCATGATTTAATTAATGAAAAACAAAACAAAAACTGCATATACTGAAATTCTGAAATAAAAATGTGTTGGAAATACTCAGTTCTGATGAAACTTTGTTGACCTGAAACATTAACTCTGTTTCCCTCTCCCCAGATATGGCTGGCCCGATGAGTATTTCTAGCATCTTGTATTTTTGTTATCCATGTATTATTTTAAAATCTATTGTATAGCCAAATACCTATGTGTGAATATGACACAAAGTGCTGGAGTAATTCAGCACGTTAGGCAGAGTCTCTGGAGGACATGGATAGGCAATGTTTCCGGTCTGGACCCTTCTTCAAACTGATGGTAGTAGGAATATTACAAGTCTCATCGTTTTTAGGTACCACCTGCTAATTTTGATGCTGAAAATAGATTGCTGAGTGATAAGCACATCTATGCATGCATAGGGAAAATCTGTCACGCGCACCCATGCATACAACATGCACTGGTGATCGCAATCTGTTTGCAAAGTACTTTTGAGGCAGCAGTTCAGATTGCAGACAGCAAACTAAGAAACAAAGAGACAAACTAAAAAATGTATCAAATACTTGAAATAATTTATAATGTATAGAATACAAAATAAAGAATGGAATAAATACATAAGTTTAAAGGGGAAGCAGGAACATCACAAACTTGTTTATTATTCAAACTATTATATATTGAAATATTTAATTGAAGGATTTTTTATCAAAATACATAACGCTATTTTTTAACATCTAGATTCTTCTGTGTGATAATTATAGGCACAGATTATCATCAACTAGTGACTCGAGAAATGTTTCCAGGCTATGTTACGACAAAAATAGCTTGTAAATCCTTGGAAATATTGCAAGTTAGCCAACAGTGATTAGGTGCGATTCTTGTTGAGAATGTTTATGCAACTTTGCAAGTACAATGAAGATAGACACAAAATGCTGGAGTAATTCAGCGTGACAGGCAGCATCTCTGGAGAGAAGGAGGGGGTGACGTTTCGGGTCAAGACCCTTCTTCAGATTGCAATGGTTGCTACATAGAGCCACACAGGGCACACTGATAGGGAATAAGTAAGTGTTGGAAAGCAGAGCTATAGTTCTGGAGTTAGAGGTCATAAGTCATAGGAGCAGATTAGTCCATTCACCCCATCTGTTGGGGGGAGCCCAGAACTAGGGGTCACAGTTTAAGAATAAGGGGTAGGCCATTTAGGATTGAGATGAGGAAAAAAAATGTTCACTGAGAGAGTTGTGAATCTGTGGAATTCTCTGCCACAGAAGGCAGTGGAGGCCAATTAACTGGATGTTTTCAAGAGAGAGTTCGATATAGCTCTTAGGGCCGACAGAATCAAGGGATATGGGGAGAAAGCAGGAACGGGATACTGATTTTGGATGATGCTGGCTCAAAGGCACCTATTTTCTATGTTTCTCGGTCTACTCCGCCATTCAATTATGGCTAATCTATCTCTCCCCCATTCTCCCCATAATCCCTGACACCCGTACTAATCAAAGAGGGTTTGATATGACATCAATAAAATGGGTGGGGGAGAAAATTCAGCGCAAACCCCAAATTTCATCCTCACCACCTTCGTATATCTGCCTCCGAGATATCTTTCACAGTGTGGCAGTCATCTCTTTCCAGTCTGATGTGCTGAATTGCCCAATTTGTGCCTCCATCTTCTTGGTTGATTCCACAGATCCCGCCTGACCCGATGCTGCAACGCGCCAGCATTTCTATTCACAACGCAGAAGAATACTCCCCAGGGCATCAAGCTGAAGTACGAGGTGGACAGCAGTGGCTTTCTCTTCATCAATGAAGATGTATTTGAATTATTTCCAAAGGTAAGGCTACCAGACTATGAGACGCGTTGAGGGTTCAAAAGGCGATAACTAATTCCCCGTTTAGAACAGCAAATGCTCCTTCCATTTTCAAATGACTTGCTGCAAATTTGCTGTAAGAACTCAGTAATTGGGAAGTTGGAAGAAAGAATGCAAGTCATTTGCAGCGGTATCATGAAGTCATGAAATTTAACACGAGTGAATCAGTAAAGGTCATTGAAAGAGGTAGTGGAAATAAACTAATTAACTAGATGTGTTTTCAGATTGAAGGTATGCAGGAAGGTGAGCAAGTGGATTATTCTGTCTCAAAGAGTGTATGTTCAGTTTCTACAGATATGTTAAGAGCAAAAGGGTTATGAAGGAAAGTGCATAGAAAGGAACTGCAGTTGTTGATATATCCCAAAGATAGACACAAAGTGCTGGAGTAACTCCGGGTCAGGCAGCATCTCTGGAGAAAAAGGATAGGTGACGTTTTGGATTCTTCAGGCTGAAAGTAGAGGGGAGGGAACTGGAGGTAAGAAAAGGCCTGAGGGCACATATATAGAAAGAAAGACATGGGCATAGTTCTCAATATGTATCTGTATATTTCTATGCATGAAGAGGACAAAGAAGAGTTTGATTTTGACGCTAGCGTTATATTATTATGACAGCAACCAACTTTGTCAAGTCTTTGTTATTTCTGTTCATTCTGTGAGGTTTCCTCTTCATAGGAAATGCCATATTCACGTTCTCAGTTTAAAAAATGTGCAGTGGTCGGGAATGGAGGAATTCTGAAGAACAGTAGGTGTGGCAATGAGATCGATTCCACGGATTTTGTATTCAGGTACGATGGAGCAGTGCTTTTACAAGTGTTACTGCTGAATGCCCAAAAAAATCTTCAAGAAATGCTTTCATGTCTTAAAATCTGGACTACACGTCTTCCCACCCTGCCCCCTGTAAAGACTCCATCCCCTACTCCCAATTCCCACGCCTACGCCCCATCTGTTCCCAGGATGAGGCGTTCCACACCAGGGCATCGGAAATGTCCTCGTTCTTCAGGGAACGGGGATTCCCCTCCGCCACCATAGATGAGGCTCGCACCAGGGTCTCATCCATACCCCGCAACACTGCTCTCTCTCCCCATCCCCGCACTCGCAACAAGGGCAGAGTCCCCCTAGTCCTCGCCTTTCACCCCACCAGCCGGCAAATACAACACATAATCCTCCGCCATTTCCGCCACCTCCAACGTGACCCCACCACTCGCCACATCTTCCCATCTCGCCCCATGTCTGCCTTCCGCAAAGACCACTCCCTCCGCAACTCTCTTGTCAATTCTTCCCTTCCCTCCCGTACCACCCGCTCCCCAGGCACTTTCTGTTGCAACCGCAAGAAATGCAACACCTGTCCCTTCACCTCTCCCCTCGACTCCATTCAAGGACCCAAGCAGTCGTTCCAGGTGAGACAAAGGTTCACCTGTATCTCCTCCAACCTCATCTACTGCATCCGCTGCTCTAGATGTCAGCTGATTTACATCGGGGAGACTAAGCGGAAGTTGGGCGATCGTTTCGCCGAACACCTCCGCTCAGTCCGCAATAACCTACCTGAACTCCCGGTGGCTCAGCACTTCAACTCCCCCTCCCATTCCCAATCCGACCTCTCTGTCCTGGGTCTCCTGCCATTGCCAGAGTGAGCAACACCGGAAATTGGAGGAACAGCACCTCATATTCCGCCTGAGTTGCTTGCGTCCGGATGGCATGAACGTTGAATTCTCCCAATTTTGCTAGCCCTTGCTGTCTCCTCCACTTCCTTAACCCTCGAGCTGTCTCCTCCCATCTTCCCCCACCCTCGGGCTCCTCCTCCTCCTCCCTTTTTCCTTCCTTCTCCCCCCCCCCCCCCCATCAGTCTGAAAAAGGGTTTTGGCCCGAAACGTCGCCCATTTCCTTCGCTCCATAGATGCTGCTGCACCCGCTGAGTTTCTCCAGCATTTTTGTGTACCTTCGATCTTCCAGCATCTGCAGTTCCTTCTTGAACACACGTCTTAAAATATTCATTCTGTCCTCTGAATTGTAAGACATGGAGTTCTCTGCATGTTCCTTTTTACAGTTACATCCATCAGTTTATTTTTGCTGAAATGTAGGACATCATATGGAGACCCTTATTAGAGAGCCTCAGAATATCTTTAATCGGACTTTACTGGACTTTATCTTGCACTATTCCCTTTCTCCTGTACCTGTTCAAGGTGGACGGCTTGATTGACAATAAACAAAACTAAACTGAATTAAGCACATTTCTCCGTTAAATGTCATCTGCAGCACATCTGCAGCACATCTGCTAGATAAACCAGCCCATCCTCATCCTCTTGAAATCTATTGCCATCCCTCTAACAATTCATTTCATTTTCATTTTGTATTTCCTGCAAAGCAGCTTCGAAATATAAGGCTTTTAAAATGGATCCATGTGAGACTTTTTACACCCAAAAGTAATAGATCCCTCTCTCAATCTCCAAGGATGAGGCATGGAGTTGACTTTTCACAACCTCGCTTAATAATTTGTGACATTGAAGGAGGTAATTTAGCCCTCTGTGTCTAACTTGACCAAGATATCCACCAAAGGGATATCTGGTCTATTTCCAGTCCCAGGTTGTAGTTGTGTTATGACTATTACTATTTCAATGTGATGAAGGTTTGTAGGTCCACCAGCCCAGAGATATTTCTAGGTGAAAAGATTTCAGCTATATTTATATAAAACATCGTTATATTTTTATAGGTTAATTTGTGTGAAATAGTAACTTGACGTAATAGTAACTCAAAGCTCCCCCCCCCCCCCCCCCCCCCCCCCCCCCCCCCCCCCCCCCCCCCCCCCCCCCCAATGCACAGGATATGTTTTCTCAGTACCAAACGATGGATGGGAGGCCAAAGATGCAGTTAATTTATTCATTGGAGTATCACTTCATCCCCATGTGGCATAGAAAATATAGTAGTACAGTATAGATAAACCAAGAGATTGTAGCTTTGCACTGACCCGATGCGCATTTATTTTTCCAACGTTCAGTAAAGCTCATTATCTTTGAGTGTTGGGGAGAAGTTTCCATCAGTGTGCAATGTGTTCAATTTAAATCTTCTAGTATTTATTCATTTCATTGCTGGCTTCTGTGTAGGTGTAATTTGCCACCAATCTCTGATAAATACACCATGGACGTTGGACTGAAGACAGATATTGTGACAATAAATCCGAGCATTGTAACCGAGAGGTGGGTTAATACATTTTATCGTTCATTCATGGTGCACGTATGGTGAAGTTGTATTGTGGTCCTACAACCTGCATGTGACCCCTCAAATTGTTTAGGCGAATGGCTTTAAACTACAACGGGCAGGTTGCTGGATTGCTGTGCTGCAAATAGAGGTGGGTTGATGAAGGACCATTCACGTACTGCTGCTGTACTATTTCTGCTGGAGGTTGGTTCTCGTGAAGTGATAGTTTTGCTTTACTTTTATGGACAGAGATAATCAAGGACCTATTCCACCCCAGTCATTTCCTTTTCACCCCCTCCTGTCAGGCAAAAGATTTAAAACCTTGAAAAACATGCCACCACACTCAGGAACAGCTTCTTCCCCTCTGTTATCAGTCTTCTGAACGGTCCTCCCATAAGCTAGGGTGTAGTCCCGATTGTCCAACCTACCTCGTTGCAGACATTGGATTTTTTCTCTGGGACAATCCGTGGGAAAGCTTGTGTGGTCCTGAGATCCTGAGAGCGATGCCGTCGGGAGCTATTCTCCTGGTCGAGCCACCATGCTGGTAAGGTCAAGGGGGAGGTCCCTGACATAGAGCAATCCAGCCAACACTTCAACGTTGGAACAGTCGGAGGATGATGCTTGACTTTAGTGGAGCATCACAACGGCTGGGAAGGCAGATGAAGGCTGCAGCAGAAAAGGGTCCCCAGTCGTCTTGGAATCTATGCCAGTGGATCTTGACCCAGATCTGTCAAGGACCGTGTGGTGGCTGTCTGTGCACCAGTCTCCCCACGTTAAACAAAGTCACGCACAGGCGTCCTCCCAAAAGAGGACAGTAATACTCGTTTCGAGTGATTCCTGGGAACAGATAGCACACAAAAAAAGCTTTTCACGGTTTTATAGTAACCATAACGATAATAAACAAATACTACTACTAGTTTAGTTTAGTTTATAGATACAGCCCTTGGGCCCACTGAGTCTGCGCCGACCGGCGATCCCCGTACACTAGCACTATCTCACACACTAAGGACAATTTGCAATCTTTACCAAAGCCAATTAACCTACAAACCTGTATGTCTTTGGAGTGTGGGAGGAAACTGGAGCACCCGGGGAGAACCCACAACGTACTAACTCCGTATAGACAACTTCAATACTAATTCAAAGGCAGCGCTAATAGCAAAAAGAATTTGATTCTGATGTCAACATCAGAGGTATGGGATATTGGTTCTGGGAATACGATTCATTAACGCTTTCAAGGAATATGATGCTGTGAATATGGCAGTCCCCACTAGAATGATAAATTGTCGCTATGGATACAGGCGGGATGGGTACGAAATACTGACATTGAAGGCACAGTGTTCTGACATACCGAGATTACTGAGTTTGGGAAGATGGAAAAATAATGTTGGGAAATAAAATATGAAGAGAAGTTTCCATTGTTGGAAAAATAACAGCCCTCAAAAAAGTTTTAAGATGACAATGTTTTTGCCTTTAGATTCCAAAAGCTAGAAAAGTGGAGGCGGCCATTCTATGAAGTAATACAGGCATATGAAAATGCTTCTGTGGTGATGCCAGCTTTCTACAACACCCGTAACACAGATGTTTCATTCAGAGTCAAGTATGTACTGGATGACTTTGAGTCCCAGCAATCCACGTTCTACTTCCATCCCCGCTATCTCGAGAATCTTTCCCGTTTCTGGCTGAGACATGGGCTCAGAGCCAAACGCCTCAGTAGTGGTTTAATGCTGGTGACAGCTGCAATGGAGTTGTGTGAAGAAGTCCATCTCTATGGTTTCTGGTCATTTCCCATGGACCCCTCAGGCTATTTCATCACCCACCATTACTATGACAACGTCAAACCTCGACCAGGTTTCCACAAGATGACTTCTGAGATCTTCAATTTTCTGCACATGCACAGCAAGGGGATTCTTCAGGTCCATACCGAGGTTTGTAGCTGATGTTTGTTACCACAGACAAAGATAAGCCTAGACGTTCTGATTATTTAGGTGGATGTTCATTGTAAGGACCATCCTTTCACATTATTGGTTAGAGAAGTATGCAATAAGTAGTCTAGTTAAGCTATCACTGTGATAAGAAAAACAAAGATTTCCCCAATAAAACTTTGTCTTTTTCTTTGATCATTGGTCAAAGGGGTGGCCCAAGATTTTATGAAATTTGATTGTTTTTGTTGGTGGCATTTCCAACTGTTTGAGTCTTCTTTCAGTTCAAACTGGAAATTTCCAAGATTTAGTATTGGCCATTGTGGATTTTCTTGTGGGTTTTAAAGGATGGGATCAATCAATTACTTACATTTCCCCTAATTTTAAAGAATTTGTCCGGCATAAGCCGTCAATTTCTTCTATAAGCCTCCCTCAAAACTCAAAGCGAATCATAAATTCATTGAAATCTACTTAACAGAAGAAGACTATTTGGCACATTCTGTCCACACTGTCCAAATGAAAACTTTTCACACGTCTCAGCTCTTGGCTTGTAGGTTAGAGTTATCGTCATAGTCACACAGCGTGGAAACAGGTCCTTTTGCTCAATTGGCCCACACCGACCAACGTGCCCCATCAACACTCGTCCCACCTGCCTACACTTGGCCCATATCCCTCTAAACCTATCCTATCCATATACCCGTCCAAATGTTTCTTCCTCCTCTACTAGCTCATTCCATACATCCACCATCCTTTGTGTAAAAAGGATACCCCTCAGGTTCCTACTAAATCTTCTCCCCATCACCATAAACCCATGTCCTCTGGTTCTCGATTCCCCTACTCTGTATAAAAAACGCTGTGCATTTGCTCCAACTATTCCTCTCATGATCTTGTACACCTCTATAAAATCACCTGTCATCCTCCTGCGCTCCAAGGAATAACATCCTAGCCTGATCAACCTTTCCCCATCGTTCTAGTCCTGGCAACATTTCTGCACGGTTGTGGCATTTCATATGTTCATCCAGACATTAAATGTGATGAGGTCCTGCACTAACTCATTTTAAATCATTGAGTTTCAGTTCCTCATTACTCTATCAATGAACTTCTTTTTCTCTACTCTCGACCAATTTCTCTTTCCAATCAACGTAAATCAATGGGCCTTGATCATTGATTGCTGTGCTAAGCAAAATTAGGGATTTCCTGTTAACCCTGTCCAAGATACTGATAGTTTTATAAATGTCAGTTAAACCACCACTGAAGAAATCACCTCTTATTTGAGATACCTATTCCTCATAATAATATGTTCCAGCCCCAGGATCATCCTTCTAAACTACTCTGCAGTAACACAGAAGAATTGGCATCCTGCAGAGCAACCCCTTGTTCTTAGTAAAATGATTTGATCTGGAAATGGATTGTTCTAAAGATGAGTACAGATGGAGAGAATCAGAAAGAGTTATGCCCCTGTAAACCTCTGGAGACTTTGCGCCCCACCCAAGGTTCCCCTGCGGTTGCCGGAGGTTGCAGGTGGTTGCCGGAGGTTGCAGGTAGTGGAAGCAGGTAGGGAGACTGACAAAAACCTCTGGGAACCGCACGGAAATCTTGGGTGGGGCGCAAAGTCTCCAGAGGTTTCCGTTCAGGTTTCCCAAGTGGGACAGGGGCATTAGTCTGTCATGACGTAAAGGATCTTTCTTGCTTGGAATATGAATATGATTGGTCATGCCCTCAAAATTGTCATAAAAGTTATTGAGTAATATTACTAAGCAATTGCCATTGGCAGGATGATGTCAAGTTAAAATTCCATTATCATTCGGGTTAATAAACTAAGAATCCTGCTCTTCCATCCACAGGTTGAAACCGATTTTAATCAATAAAAAATATTCGAATGCTCTGTGAAGGTGGGAATTGTTAATGGAGTGAGATAGGATCGCAGGTGCTGACAAGCTAAAAAATCCTTCTACATTGTGCACTTCTATGTTGACTAACCCTTAATCAGGAACATTTACATCAAGCACACAAATAATATACGGCTATGTAAGTAAAACATAATAGTGCCTTTGACTAGTTTACCAGCAGTCAATGGTGGAATTTCTGAGACGATATGCAGGACAAACATGCTGACAGTTCACTGGAAATGCCACTAACAGCAATGACTCTCCAATAGCCATTATAAGCTTAAAACAGCCATGAAAATAGAAAATACTGGAAATAAACAGATCAGGCAGCATCTCGAAAGGGAAACAGTTGACATTTCAGGCCAAAAATCCTTCAGACTTATAGCATCTGCAGTTTTTTATTTTCAATGCATTCAAAAAGCTCAATTGTTTATTCTGCCACTGTCCTGTAAAGCACAAATTTATCGTTAATGTGTCTGTTAAAAGATGTATAGTTCTTTTTTTTGCATGGTGGTGACATTTATGTGCTTTGTGTGCTATAAATTCATAGATCATCACTATTGATTAAAAAAATATTGGTTAGAGCTAAAGAGTAGTTTCACCAGCAGGATCCTTTTAAAGAATACACTTACAAAATTAAATTGGGCCATCTGTGTACTTATTGATGGCAGTCAGCTGTCCTTTTACTCTGACACCCGAGGCAAGATTCTCAACTCTGTAGCTTTTAGACCAGACTTTAGTGATAGAAACATAGAAATTCTGCAGGAGTAGGTAGCCCTTAGCCTGCACCGCCATTTTTAGTGGCTGATCATCCAGCATGGAAACCTGCCCTTCGGCCCACGGATGAGTCCATGCCAACAAGGGCGATCACCCCTCTATCCTACTCATTATGGAAACAGGCCCTACGGCCACAGAGTCCATGCCAACTGGCGACACCTATTATCATGAAGCCAACTAGGGACAATATTATTGAAGCCAATAACACAAACCTATTCATCTTTGGAGTGTGGGAGGATGGTGCCACCAGCAATGGCTGCCTCGCCAACAGTCTGTCCTTTCTTTTAGTTCTTTTTAGTATGTGTTAAAACTATATTTTAGTGTTCCTTGGTTTGTTTTATGTTGGGGGTGGGGGGGCTGGGGAAACTTTTTTTCAATCCCATACCTCAACGGAGATGCGACTCTTTTCCGTATCGTATCTCCACCCCCACTGCGGTCTAACATCGTGGAGTTGGCGGCCTTTCCTGGAGACCGTCGGGTGGTCCAAGCTGCGGGAGTCTGCAGGACTTCAACATCGCGGAGCTTGCGATCTCTTTGCCGGGGATCGAAGCTCCTGTGGACTTTAACATCGTAAGACTCTGGTAAGAAGAGGCCGACTCCGGAGCTCCATTCCATGTGGAATCCACTGTGGTGGATGTTTATGTCAACTTTTATGTGGGCACTTAGTATGGCTGTATTGCAACGGTCCGGAAGTGGTGGCGCTGATGACTACTGCGGCTCGCCAGCAGTCCGTCTGTTTTTACTTTTTTTGTTGGGGTTTTTTTTGTTGTCTTGTTTTAGTTAAATTTTAGTTTATTAGGTTGTGTATATGTGGGGGGGGGGGGGGGGGGTTGAAACTTTTTTTTTGTCTCTTCCTTTGGGGGAATGCAAATTTTCTTGTCGTATCCCCCTTCTCTGCCTCCGTTTGCGCTGAGGCCTAATGACGGAGCTGGTGGCCTCCAACCGTGACCGACCTCGAGGCTCCGGAGTCAGAGCCAGCCAGGACTTACAAACGCGAGGCTGGCCGAATTTGGAGCTGTGGCAGTGTTCCGGTGGCGGTGACCTGAATTCGGGGCTCGTCCGCAGACCCAGTGCACAACATCGTCGGGAGCTCGCAGGTCACAGGTTGATGACCTGTTTTTCCGGAGCTCCCGCAACTACAGCTGCGTCCGCTGGACTGGAGGGCGGCATCTTCGGCAGCTTCGACCACCCCAGGCCACGGAGCTTGAACCGGCCCGTTCGCGAAGCTCGGTTGAGCCGCGGGACTTACGATCATCCGGCGGGGTCACAACAACGGAAGCCTGGATCGCCTCAGCGCAGAGGGAGAACAAGGAGGGAAGAGACAGAGACTTTAAGACTTTTGCCTCCATCACAGTGAGGAGGTGCCTGGTGAACTCACTGTGGTGGATGTTAATTTGTGTTTATTGTATATTTGGTTATTTATTGTTATATGTATGACTGCAGGCAACAAAATGTCATTCAGACCAAAAGGTCTGAATGACAATAAAGGAATCCAATCCAATCCAACTCAACTTACCTTAATTGGTACATGTAACAATAAACTGACTTTGACCTTGAAACCTTGAAACCGGAGAAACCCAAGCGGTCACAGGGAGAACGTATAAACAGACAGCACCATAGTCAGGATCGAATCCGGGTCTCTGGTGCTGCAAGGCAGCAAGTCTACTGCTGATCCTTGATCTATCCTGAATTCCCTTCTGAAATCTAATTTTAGTATTTTTGTTTGAGCAGATCCAACTAGAGATGGCAATGAACACTGGAGAGTTAGCCGAGCCCGTTTCACATTTCATAAATTATAGGAGCAGAATTAGGCCATTCAGCCTATCACGTCTACTCCACCATTCAATCATGGCTGATTTATCTCTCCCTCTTAACCCCATTCTCCTACCTTCTCTCCAGAGCCCCTGACACCCGTACTAATCACGAATCTATCGATCTTCACCTGAGAAACATCCATTGACGTGACCTCCACAGCCGTCTGTGGCAATGAATCCCACAGATTCACCACCCGCTGACTAAAGAAATTCCTCCTCATCTCCTTCCGAAAGGTACGCCCTGTTAAAAAAGATTTTTAACAAAAGTTATACCTTAGTGAGAGGGATCCACTTCAGAAATATCACCTGCCTCCATGAGTGATATGGGGCACTGGCACAGAAGGTTAGTTGAGGCCAGCATAGATTAGCTATGATCATAATGGCCAGGCAGGCCTGTTGACCTAATTCTGCCACTATTTCTTTGTATTTTTGTGCACCCCGTGTTTCTATTGTGTCTCTCTCTCTCTCCTCCCCCCCCCCCCCCCCCCCATAAATGTAGCATCATTAACATTTAAACACTAGTCTATCCATTTTGCTTAATTTTTCTGTTTTCTCTTTTTTTGGCCTTCGAAGCTCTATCCTCTGTTCTCCTCAAGTCATTGGTAACTAAATTGACAGAATAGTTTTTCAATGGTTCAATGGAACTTTTTGTCACATGTACCTAGATACAGTGAAATTTCTTTTTTTTGCACGCAGTTCAGTAAAAACTTACTAGACATAGGCACAATCATACTTAAGTACAAGAGTGCAGGAATAGTAAATTACACTGAAGCAGTATACACGAGTCACCACTGGCTCCATTTTTTGTATGATTCGTCAAAAGTTAAAAACGGACAATATTTCTAACAATGCACATCTTGCTGATCACCCCAGCAATGTCAATAGCTTCACGTCAAGTTCATTACCCCTCTCCTCGGCATTTTACCCTACATACCTTCACCCTCCCCATTTATTGCTCAACAGCAGAAGTGCTACTGTTTCATCAGCACCTGTGGAGACGTCCCACATTCAAGTCTGACCCCTACCCCGACCCATGAAGCACCAAGGACTTTTGCTTTGTTTTGTTCAAAATGTTATCTAATTCAGACCATGACTGCGAGTGATCTTTTAGTGCAGGCTAATGAAGTTCAGATGCACAGAAGGAGTAAATGGTTAGTCTACTCTTAGCCATATCTGGAATAAGAAGCCAGCATCAGGAAAGATAAAATTACACTCCAGGACCCCATCTAGAAATGTGGTCTGACCCGAAGATTTACTCCAGCACTTTGTGTCCTTTTGTGTATTAACCAGCATCTGCAGTTCCTTGTTTCGTCAATAAATTGTCATAAAACACCATCTGGTTCCCATTGTCACAGGTTTGATCTGTAACACTTCATCCTTGTTCATTAATCAGCACACCTCAGTTCAAGATGACAATAAATGCTGGCCTTGCCAGAAGCATATCTGTGAATGAATGTATATATATATATATAAAACTGTTTAATACAGTGCTGTGAGTGACTTTGCTTAAGATGTCTGATTCTTTTCAAGGTTACTGTGTTTATTCAGGTACAGATTATTCTCTGAAGAGTAGGCATTACTGGATCTCACTCTTTCACTACAGTTCTTAGCACATAACATATCAGGGAGACTTTGGCACATTAAACTGCACCTTGTCAGGTCCAACTCACATCTTTCATGATTTGAATTTTAATAGTGTGTAGTTTTGGAAAGAAACCATTCCCTGATACATTGATCTTCTCTGCTGTTGGTGGGAAGTGTGTTCCCTTTATTCAAAAGTCTGGGATCTGGGCATGACTGATCGGATTAATGTCATTGTGATTTCCTTTGAATAGATCTTGGAAATGGACATTTCAGAAAAAATGATCCTGCTTGTGAGGCTCCCTTTTTCAGTGAAGGATAATATATAAATGGAAATGATGCAAAAAAATAAATGTGATAATTACATAGTATTTTTTCATCTATTTATTGAATGTCAGAATGGACACAGGATTCATACACCAGAATGGAACACGTTTTGCAAACATGTAGACACAAAATGCTGGAGTAACTTAGCGGGTCAGGCAGCATCTCTTGGGTCTCGACCCGAAACGTCACCCATTCCTTCACTCCAGAGATGCTGCCTGACCCGCTAAGTTACTCCAGCATTTTGTATCTACATTTAATTTACACCAGCATCTGCAGTTCTTTCCTACACATGTTTTGCAAATAGTTAGTCTAAATAGCTTTTTCTTTACACAGCCCGGCTGTCGACTTGGAAGAAACCTGTAAATTGTACCTCATATCCTCCCAAGTACCTAAAATGTATTCATTTTAGTTTTTTTAGTTTTAGAGATGCAGTGCGGAAACAGGCCCTTCGGCCCACCAAGTCCGCGCCAACCAGCGATTCGCGCATGTCAACACTATCCTACACACGTTAGGGACAATTTACATTTATACCAAGCCAATTAGCCTACAAACCTGCACATCTATGGATTGTGAGAGAAAACCGAAGAAGTCGGGTGAAAACCCACACTGTTACGGGGGAGAACATACAAACTCCGTAAAGACAGGACCCATAATCGAGATCGAACCATGGTCTCTGGCACTGGAAGTGCTGTAAGGCAGTAACTTTGCCGCTGCACCACCTGATTTTCACTATCAATCGTCATTGTTATAATGTGGGTGAAACTTTCTCCATGTAAATAGGTTCAGTTTTAGTTTAGTTTATTAACGTCACATGCTCCGAGGCACAGTGATATCGTGCTATCCAGTCAAAGAAAAGACTACATGATTACAATCAAGCCATCCACCGTGTACTGATAACAGGTACAACATTTAGTGCAGGATAAAGTCCGATTAAAGATAATTCAAAGATCTCCAATGAGTTAGATGGGAGGTCAGGACCACACACTCGGTGGTGAGGTATATCTTTATATATTCATTCTGGGATCAGAGTTTGATTCCACTTCACTCATGCAGAACGCACACTTGAACCGGAAGATTCCCATTATCAACACAAAGGAACCAGCGATCACAAAATTAAACCAATACATTTCAGGTGGTGAGGGTTATGGTAAAGGAAATTATGTCAAGGACGCAGGAGCTAGGTGTTTATATTACCGTACACAAGTTCATAAGGTCATAAAGAATAGTCGAATTAGACCATTCGGCCCATCAAGTCTACTCCAGTGAGTAGAGGCCCAGTGAGCGAGTAGAGGCTCATCATAGGCTAACCCACTTATTCCTGGAATCATTCTTGAAAACCTCCTCTGGACCCTCTCCAGAGCTAGTACATCCATCCCCAGATGTGGGGCCCAACATTGCTCACAGTACTCCAAATGCGGCCTGACTGACACATTATAGAGCCTCAGGCTTGAAAAACTGCAGAGAAGTTAATGATCACGTGAGCGCCGCTACTGATTCATGTTCATCTTCCCCACATCTCAGGCAGAAAACACCATGGATCTGGGAAGGAAGGTAGGTCATAAGTGATAGGAGCAGAATTAGGCCATTCGGCCCATCGAGTCTACCCCGCCATTCAATCATGGCTGATCTATCTCTCCCCCCTAATCTCATTCTCCTGCCTTCTCCCCATAACCTCTGACACCCGTACTGATCAAGAATTTATCTATCTCTGCCTAAAAAATATCCACTGACTTGGCCTCCACACCCTTCTGTGGCAAATAATTCCACAGATTCGCCACCCTCTGGCTAAAGAAATTTCTCCTCATCTCCGTCCCAAAGCAAAGGGAAGAGATTGAACTTTTTTTCACCTTCCATCACAGTGAGGATTGCGGAGTCAGTGTGATGGATGTTGATGTTAAAATGTGCGTGCGTTCCGTTGCTTTTTATTTGTACGAGTGACTTGGCAAATGAAATGTTGCAAAACATACTTGGCTAATAAAGTATTATTTTGATTGTGAAAAGAGCGTCCTTTAATTCTGATCCCTCCTCAGCAGCTACAGTATTTCAGCTAATTAAATAAATCAGTGCCATAGTAACGCGGCTGACTATTGACCTCTGTTGAAATGACTCAGTAAGCTGCAGGATCCAAGGATAGTTGGTGCTGGGGGATAAATACATCACTAATGACATCCAACCTCCTGGAAGAATAACTGCAAAAGGTAAATTTTAGAGGAGGATATAGTAACCTTGTGAGATATATGTACTTTTCCCAATCCCTCTCTCAGGTATCGCTCGCTACTCATCATTTAACAAATATTGCTGCTGCACCTTCCCCCCTCTTGCTATCTGTCTCCTAATCTCTCCTCATCAGACATAGCACACATTTTCAGTATCAGATCCAAGTTGACACCTTGCTGGCTTGTGAATGTGAGCCAACATTATTGGGAACAGCTGTTGTTTTTCATTCCTTTCCCCTGACAGAGACACATGGACCTTGGATGGATACAAAGTAACACAGCTACTATTAGCGGGGGGGGGGGGGGGGGGGGGGGGGGGGGGGGGGGGGGGGGGGGGGGGGGGGGGGGGGGGGGGGTGGGGGGGGGGGGGGGGGGGGGGGGGGTGGGGGGGGTGGGGGGGGGGGGGGGGGGGGGGGGGGGGGGGGGGGGGGGGGGGGGGGGGGGGGGGGGGGGGGCAGCTATATTGCATTCAGAAACTATTCAGACCCCTTCACTTTTTCCACATTTTGTTACGTTACAGCCTTATTCTAAAATGGATTAAATTATTTTTTTTATCATCAATCTACACACAATACCCCATAATAAATAAGCGAAAACATGTATTTAGAAATTTTTGCAAAGTAATTAAAAATAAAGAACTGAAATATCACATTTACATAAGTATTCAGACCCTTTACTCAATACTCTGTTGAGGCACCTTTGGCATCGATTACAGCTCAAGTCTTGGGTATGACGCTACAAGCTTGGCTCACCTGTATTTGGGTAATTTCTCCCATTCTTCTCTGCAGATCCTCTCAAGCTCTGTCAGGTTGGATGGGGAGCGTTGATGCACAGCTATTTTCAGGTCCCTCCAGAGATGTTCAATCGGGTTCAAGTCCGGGCTCTGGCTGGGCCACTCAAGGAGATTCACAGACTTGTCCCGAAGCCATCAAGGATCTCTCTGTACTTTGCTCCGTTCATCTTTGCCTCGATCCTGACTAGTCTCCCAGTTCCTGCCGCTGAAAAACATCCCCACAGCATGATGCTGCCACCACCATGCTTCACCGTAGGTATAGTATTGGCCTGGTGACGAGGGGTGCCTGGTTTCCTCCAGACATGACGCTTGGCATTCTGGCCAAAGAGTTCAATCTTGGTTTCATCAGACCAGAGATTCTTGTTTAGGTGCCTTTTGGCAAACTCCAAGCGGGCTGTCATGTGCCTTTTACTGAGGAGTGGCTTCTGTCTGGCCACTCTACCATAAAGGCCTGATTGGTAATGCTGCAGATATAGTTGTCCTGCTGGAAGGTTCTCCCATCTCCACAAAGGAACTCTGGAGCTCTGTCAGATTGACCATCGGGTTTTTGGTCACCTCCCTGACCAAGGCCCTTCTCCCCCGATTGCTCAGTTTGGCTGGACGGCCAGCTCTATGAAGAGTCCTGGTGGTTCCAAAATTCTTCCATTTAAGAGGCCACTGTGCTCTTCGGGACCTGCAATGCTGCAGAAATTGTTTTATACCCTTCCCCAGATCTGTGTCTCGACACAATCCTGTCTCAGCGGTCTATTCCTTCATCTTCATGGCTTTGTTTTTGCTCTGACATGCTCTGTCAACTGTGGGACCTTATATATATAGACAGGTGTGTGCCTTTCCAAATCATGTCCAATTAAGTTAGTTTACCACTTGTGGACTCCAATCAAGTTGTAGAAACATCTGAAGGGTAATCAATGGAAATAGGATGAACCTAAGCTCAATTTTGAGTGTCATAGCAAAGGGTCTGAATACTTATGTAAATGTGATATTTCAGTTATTTATTTTTAATTACTTTGCAAAATTTTCTAAACACCTGTTTTCGTTTCTTCATTCGGGGGTATTGTATGTAGATTGATGATAAATAAAAATAATTTAATCCATTTAAAAATAAGGCTGTAAATGTGGAAAAATGTGAATACTTTCATAATGCACTGTAGGTTACTCCAGCATTTTGTGCCTATCTTTGGTGTAAACTAGCATCTGCAGTTCTTTGTTTCTACATGTTTCCACATGGACTTTGCTTGTTTGATCAGCCCCTCCGGACGTCTCTCCCGCTCGCAGGAAGTGCCTGAAAAGAATTCCTACCTGCTGCATACTTTCAGATGTTCTTAGAAACATAGAAACATAGAAATTAGGTGCAGGAGTAGGCCATTCGGCCCTTCGAGCCTGCACCGCCATTCACTATGATCATGGCTGATCATCCAACTCAGTATCCCGTACCTGCCTTCTCTCCATACCCTCTGATCCCCTTAGCCACAAGGGCCACATCTAACTCCCTCTTAAATATAGCCAATGAACTGGCCTCAACTACGCTCTGTGGCAGAGAGTTCCAGAGATTCACCACTTTCTGTGTGAAAAAAGTTCTTCTCATCTCGGTTTTAAAGGATTTTCCCCCTATCCTTAAGCTGTGACCCCATGTCCTAGACTTCCCCAACATCGGGAGCAATCTTCCTGCATCTAGCCTGTCCCACACCTTAAGAATTTTGTAAATTTCTATAAGTTCCCCTCACAATCTTCTAAATTCTAGAGAGTATAAACCAAGTCTATCCAGTCTTTCTTCATAAGACAGTCCTGACATCCCAGGAATCAGTCTGGTGAACATTCTCTGCACTCCCTCTATGGCAATAATTTCCTTCCTCAGATTTGGAGACCAAAACTGTACGCAATACTCCAGGTGTGGTCTACCTCCTTTGGCATTGTTTCCATTTTTATTACTATTAAACAGGCAAAGTACTTGTGCAATAACACCAGGATGTGCTCAACCAAGAAAACCAAGCCAAAACAGTATCTAAACCGCCTGTACACACATGGTCATAGAGTCATAGAGTGATACAGAGTGGAAACAGGCCCTTTGGCCCAATTTGCCCACACCGGCCAACATGTCCCAGCTACACTCATCCCACATCCCAGGTCCATACCCTATCCAAACCTGTCCTATCCATGTACCTGTCTGACTGATTCTTAAATATAGGGATAGTCCCTGCCTCAACTATCTTCTCTGGCAGCTTGTTCCATACATCCATTCAACTCTATGTGTGAAAAACTTCACCTATAACTTCACACTTACGATATAAGACAATAACTAACTTGATATTCAGTAATAAGCTAGCTACATGTTGACAAACACACAAGAACGATGTTTAACCGAGAAACCCTATCCAAATGCCACATGAGAATCTAAAATGCCTTTACACAGTTAAACAATGGGACAGCAAAACACATAGGCATATGGATACCAATATATCATTGGGGTTATCAAGTGGGCATCTCTCTTCACTGGTGTTTCATTGAATTTGGCCCACAACACATGGGGAAGGCTCAACAGTTGGTTCTGGCATCGCAGACCCACCCCTCTCAATACCTGCCCTCACCACCTATGCTACCAGTATGTACTACTGAGCTACTAACTATGTAAATAATCACTGAGTAACAGAAACAACAGATGATTGATTCAATTTAATGGGCTTGGATTTCTTTGCTGCCTTTCACCACTGCAGGAAGTCCCTGTAGCCAGTTTTGAAATAAGATCTATTGTTGTTCAGGAAGTCACTTGGAGACGGGAGCAGTGGTACAAAAGCCTTTATCAATATCACTATACTAACCAACAGGCTTTCAAGGGAGATCAGGTGAGAGAATCTCCCCAAGAATCAAAATATATTGTGTTTCACACAATAATGACGCACAGCCCACCAAATGTGAGGATAGACACAAAATGCTGGAGTAACTCAGCGGGGCAGGCAGCATCTCTGGAGAAAAAGAATAGGTGACATTTCGGGTTGAGACCCTTCTTCAGAGTGTCAGGGGAAAGGGAAATGAGAGATATATTGTAGACGGTGATATTGGGAGATATAGAATAAATGAATGAAAGATATACAAAAAGCAATAATGATCAAGGAACGGTGGAGCCCACAATTGTCAATTGGTGGCTACAGGGTAGGTGATACCGAGTTAGACAGTGAAACTAGTATGCCGACTAGGGTGCGGAATGGACGGAGAGATAGGGGATGCAAAGGGTTACTTGAAGTTAGAAAAATCAATATTGATACCGCTGGGTTGTAAGCTGCACAAGCAAAATATGATTTGTTTTTAAACACTTCCATTGACAAGTTTATTTTGCTACCTTGGCCCCTCATCAGACTGATTCCTGGGATGTCAGGACTTTCATATGAAGAAAGACTGGATAGACTTGGCTTGTACTCGCTAGAATTTAGAAGATTGAGGGGGGATCTTATAGAAACCTACAAAATACTTAAGGGGTTGGTCAGGCTAGATGAAGGAAGATTATTCCCGATGTTGGGGAAGTCCAGAACCAGGGGTCACAGTTTAAGGATAAGGGGGAAGTCTTTTAGGACCGAGATGAGAAAATCATTTTTTACACAGAGTGGTGAATCTCTGGAATTCTCTGCCACAATAGGTAGTTGAGGCCAGTTCATTGACTATATTTAAGAGGGATCAGGGGGTATGGAGAGAAGGCAGGTACAGGATACTGAGTTGGATGATCAGCCATGATCATATTGAATGGCGGTGCAGGCTCGAAGGGCCAAATGGCCTACTCCTGCACCTATTTTCTATGTTTCTATGTTTCTATGAGTGCTGTTGCTCCGAAGTGGCCTCACTCTGACAGTGGAGGTCCAGGACAGGAAGGTCAATGTGGGAATGAAAAGAGGAGTTAAAATGTATGGCAACCGGGAGATCGGTTAGGCCTGAGCAAAGATGTTCAGCAAAATGATCACCCAGATCAGCCTGATCTCGCTGATATATCCCACCACCAGGGGTGCCGCAGGATTGGCAGCCCCGCCAACAGTCTGTCTGTTTTTTTTGTCTTTTTTTTATTTTTAGTATGTGTTAAAAATTTGTGTAAATGTTCTCCGGTTTGTTTTATGTGGGGGTGGGGGGGGGAAACTTTCTTTCACTTTCTTACCTTGCCAGAGATGCGATTATTTTCTGGATCGCTTTCACCGGTCGCTCTGCATCCTACCATCGATGGAGCTGGAGTCCTCCTCAGACTGACCTTGGACCCCACTGCGGGGAGTAGACTTAACATCGTAGCTGATCCCTTGCTCCAACCCCGGCCTGGGAACTTTACATCAGGAGCTCACAGACCCGGGAGAAGCTAGTTGGAAAGCTCCAATGTCGCGGAAGGATCGACCAGCCCCGACGCTGGGTTTGATCGCCGGCGTGGGGAGCTCACTTCCCCCCGATGCAGGAGTTGATCGCCTCAATGCGGAGGGCCAAAACGGGAGTCAAGATCGTCCCGTCAATGGAGGGCTCGAGGCCCCTGACCACAGGAGTGCAAAGGGAAGAGATTTGAACTTTTCTTCACCTTCCATCACAGTGAGGAATGTAGAGGAGTCACTGTGGTGGATGTTTATGTTAAAATGTGTTTTGTGTGTTCCGTTGCTTTTTACTTGTATGACCGACTTGGCAAATGAAATTCCTCGTATGTTGCAAAACATACTTGCTAATAAAGTATTATTTTGATTGTGATTGATAGAGTAGTCCACAACTTGAACAATGGATACAGGAGATGTGGTTGGAGAAAATGCAAGTGAACCTCTGCTTAACCTGAAAGGACTGTCAGGGTTCCTGGACAGAGTCGAGGGATGAGGTATAGGGACAGGTGTTGCATCTCCTGTGGTTGCAAGGGAGAGTACCTGGGTAGAGGGTGGTTTGGGTGGAGAGGGATGAGTTAACTAGGGAGTTGCGCAGGGAATGGTCTCTGCAGAAAGGTGAGGTTTTGGGTCGATACCCTTCTTCCCACAGATGCGGCACGGTGGCACAGTGGTAGTTGCTACCTTACAGAGCTTACGGCGCCAGAGACCAGGGTTCGATCTTGGCTATGGGTGCTTGTCTGTAAGGAGCTTGTACATTCTCCTTTTGACTGCGTGGGTTTTCTCTGAGATCTTTGGTTTCCTTCCACACTCCAAAGCAGTACAGGTTAGTTGGTTAATTGGCTTGGCATAAGTGTACATTTTCCCGAGTGTGTGCAGGATATGTTAACGTGCGGGGATCGCTGGTTGCCACAAACTCAGTGGGCCAAAAGGCCTGTTTCAGTGCTGTATCTGTAAACTAACCTCAGCTAAAGTGGAAAGTGGTGGAGATGGGAAGATGTGACTGGTGGTGGGATCCTGTTAGACAGGACAGGCCTTAGGAGGTGCCGGGCACAATTGGGAACAATTTTGGTGAGCCCCAGGTTCCAAGCCAAGGACTGTAGAATCATGGAAATATAATTAAAGTCTATTATATACTTTATATCTCTATGGTACAATGGAAAGTAATCAAAATGTTTGCTTAGAAAGTGCATGCGACTTAATGGACCAAACAGATCTAAACTACATCTATATTACTAAAAGTCTGTTCTTGACCGGTTTTGGCTTCCTGTGCTCCGATATCCGAGAGTACTCCACCACCTACAGCCGTCATTTTTGGCCACCTCGTTCAAAGGCCCCCTCCGCCGCATGTGTGCCGAGGATTTTTCCCGTCGATGAAAATTGACAGAGATATTAATGTTTTTACAAAATTCCCCATTCTCTCTGCTGCCCCTGATGGAGGGAGGGGGAGGGACTATAAAACCAGAAAGTGGTGCGCCTCAATCAGTCTCTGCAAGTGGTGTGGCTCAATCAGAGCTCTGAATGACACTGACAAATGTCTACAGCACGGTGAGTACTTTTAATTTGGTTTGAAAATGAAAATATGGTTAGCGGTAAAAAAGCACTGCCTGCCAATGGTGCTTTGGGTCGAAGTAAAAAGGCACTCTCTCTCCCCCCCCCCCTCTCCTCTCCCCCTCCCTTTCCTCCTCTCCTCCCCCCTCCCTTTTCCTCCTCTCCTCCCCCCCCCCTCTCTCTCCCCCCCCATCCCTCTCCTCTCCCCCCCTCTCCTCTCCCCCCCCTCTCCTCTTCCCCCCTCTCCTCTCCCCCCCTCCTCTCCCCCCCCCTCTCCCCCCCTCTTCCTCACCCTCTCTCTCCCCCCTCTCTCTCTCTCTCTCTCTCTCTCCCCCCTCCATTAGCGTGAGTGTGGGAGGAGGGGAGGTAGTTTGTGATGCTGCATGCCGCATCCCCCCCCCCCCCACAACCGCACGTTGGGGGAACAGACTCAACGGGTCTGCACTTGGTCTAGTTTTAATATAAAATTGCATACATGTAAGCCTGCAAGTAACAAACAAAATGCGTAGATCACCTCTGAAAAGTACATAGTTACAATACCACTTGTTTTAGTGACTGAAATGAAAAAAAAGTTATTTGATTAACTAGTCCTGGAAAACCAATAACTATTGGTGAAAAACCAGTCCAGGCAATACATTTTGGGTGTGTGTGTGTGTGTGTGTGTGTGTGTGTGTGTGTGTGTGTGTGTGTGTGTGTGTGTGTGGTGTGTGTGTGTGTGTGTGTGTGTGTGTGTGTGTGTGTGTGTGTGTGTGTGTGTGTGTGTGTGTGTGTGTGGTGTGTGTGATATGAGGGAAGCAGAGAAAGAAGGGAGGGAGGGAAGGAGAGAAAGAAGGGAAGGAAGGAGAGAAGGGAAAAGAGAAAAACGAAGGAGGGAGGGAAGGAGAGAAGGGAGGGAGTAAACGTTGCTCCAATACCCGGCCTGGCCCTCCCTGTAGTGATCACCATGTTTCCCCGGAGAGAGAGAGGGGTGGAGCCGGGGCTGTGTGCGTGAAGCACAGCGACTGGAGGGGCGGGAGCGCTGCCCTGGGACCCGTGAGCGAATGGGCCCACCTCCCCCTCTCCCCCTTCTCCATTCCCCCTCACACCCCCTCCCCATCTACCCCTTTCTTCCCCCGCCACCCCTCCACTCTCTTTCCACCCCTCTCTCCACCCTCCACCCGGGGTAGATCTACCCAAGCAGAGAGTAGATTACTCTAGTGCGGTGGACCCCTTAGGCGCGGGGCCCAATTGGGAGCAATTGGTCCAATAGGCATAAGGCCGGCCCTGTTGCCTACATCCCCAGGCTCCAAGCACAAATTCCCTCCTTTATCCTTGAGAGGCCCTACCTTCTCTCTAGTTACCCCCATGTTTTTAATGTCGGTCTAAAAAACTTTGGCGTTTTCTTTAATCCAACTTGTTAAAGCCATTTTGTCGTCCCTTTTAACCCTTCAAATCAACCGTTTGAGTTTTTTCCTCCGTTATTCCGTTTCCACACAGAGAGTTGTGAGTCTGTGGAATTCTCTGCCTCAGATGGTGGTGGAGGCCGGTTCTCTGGATGCTTTCAAGAGAGAGCTAGGTAGAGCTCTTAAAAATAGCGGAGTCCAGGGATATGGGGAGAAGGCAGGAACGGGGCACTGATTGGGGATGATCAGCCATGATCACATTGAATGGCGTGGCTGGCTCGAAGGGCCAATTGGCCTCCTCCTGCACCTATTGTCTATTGTCTATTTATGTTTGTCAAAGGTCCTCTATGATTCCATCCTCTTAAACCTTGCATGTGCTTCCTCTTTCTTTTTGACCAAACTTACAACTTCTTTGATTATCCATCCTTATCCCTCCGCCTTATGGGAACATGCTAGTTCTGAGCTTTAATCAACTGGCCTTTGAATGCCTCCAACATGTTAGATATGGACTTGCCCAATAACACCTGCTGCCAATGTACTCCCCATAGCTCCTGCCTAATAACCTTACTGTTTGCCTTACTTCTGGGTGGGAGATTGCAACCTTCATGTGGTCCACCCTGTTTCGACTAATGCAGATGACACTGGGTGGCAGTGTGGACTGTGAGGAGGATGCTATTAGAATGCAGGGTGACTTGGACAGGTTGGGTGAGTGGACAGATGCATGGCAGATGCAGTTTAATGTGGATAAATGTGAGGTTATCCACTTTGGTGGCAAAAACAGGAAGGCAGATTACTATCTAAATGATGTCAAGTTGGGAAAGGGGAAGTACAACGGGATCTAGGTGTCCTTGTTCATCAGTCAATGAAAGTAAGCATGCAGGTACAGCAGGCAGTGAAGAAAGCGAATGGCATGTTGGCCTTTATAACAAGAGAAGTTGAGTATAGGAGCAAAGAGGTCCTTCTGCAGTTGTATAGGGCCCTAGTGGAGTATTGTGTGCAGATTTGGTCTCCTAATTTGAGGAAGGACATTCTTGCTATTGAGGGAGTGCAGCATACGTTTACAAGGTTAATTCCCGGGATGGGGGGACTGTCATATGCTGAGAGAATGGAGCAGATGGGCCTGTATACTCTGGAATTTAGAAGGATAAGAGGGGATCTTATTGAAACATAAGGTTATTAAAGGTTTGGAGACGCTAGAGGCAGGAAACATGTTTCCGATGTTGGGAGAGTCCAGAACCAGGGGCCACAGTTTAATAATAAGGAGTAAGCCATTTAGAACGGAGACGAGGAAACACTTTTTCTCACAGAGAGTTGTGAGTCTGTAGAATTCTCTGCCTCAGAAGGCGGTGGAGGCCAGTTCTCTGGATACTTTCAAGAGAGAGCTAGATAGTACTCTTAAAGATAGCGGAGTCAGGAGATATGGGGAGAAGGCAGGAACGGGGTAGTGATTGGGGATGATCAGCCATGATCACATTGAATGGCGGTGCTGGCTCGAAGGGCCAAATGGCCTACTCCTGCACCTATTGTCTATTGTCAAACTCGACGTGCACAAACAAATAGATCAAATAGAACAAGTTGGGCTACAACTTTAGGTTGTACACGCCATACACAAGAAGAAGCCTTTTTAGTATTTTCCTGTAAGGTCCAGCCTGCACCCTATTAAAAAAAAATCTTAAAACTTACGGATTTGTGATCACTATCCCCAAAATGCTGTTCCACTGAATCACCAGTCACCTGGCCAGGCTCATTTCCCAACACAAGGTCTAGTATGTTCCCTTCTCATGGTTGGACTATCCACACATACTGTTACAAGAAACCCTCTTGGACACACCTCATCCACTAAGACAACATTGTTGCTATGACATTTTCATATGATTTGTCCACATATCTGTTCCTTTTAACTTTCGATTGCTATTGGGGGCATACATTACAATCCCAATATAGTGCTAGCACCTTTCTTATTTTTAAGCTCTACCCATATCCCCTCAGCGAATAAACCCTCTAGTATATCCTCTCTGAGTGCCGCTCTGACAGTGGCACTTCCTGACTAGTGGCACAACTCCCTCTCGATCATGTCTGAAACATCAAAACATTTATGGGGCTTTCTCACGGGGTGACTTGACGCAAGATGTAACCAGAGTGAAGTGGTCGTGGTCTAGCACGATATCACACGATATAACGGGGGGTAGATAAAGAGTTCCCACGGTACTCGGCATTTCTGTTATTTGTGCGAGTGACTTGTCCGTCTCCCGAGCTTTCCCGTTAAATCTTGAATGAACATTGTGAACTGTGAACTGTGAATCATCACGTGGCACAAATGGTGTAATTTTTTTTTCACACACTATAAATACTAGGTACATGGAGAAGTGGTGCAACTGAGACGGAAATGGTCCCACTGCAGCGTTTCAAAGGTAACTCGGGCACATACAGTGGGAAAGAGCAAAGAGGCCATTTCTGCGCTTCCTACAATTCACAATTGGGGAGTGTGCCGTGGCAGGACAGCTCTATTGATGGGTAGCCGACCACAGGAACACTACTGCATGTTAGCAGACATACATAGAAAATAAGATGATAATAATGTCCCGTTGTAATCCTGCTTACTTCTCTTTGTTTCACTTTAAAGTGTTGTCCTCTGAAAAGTGCTTCCTATAAGATGGTCGTCCGCAAAACCTGCCATTTAGCACATTGCATTGTCCCTTTTATTGCCTGAGTTTAGGCTTGTTGCGGAGGTTAATGAATAGAATCTGTTTAAAAAAATCTAGCGTGCCTCATTTGTTGATTTTCATGTTTGTGAAGCCCTTTTTTAGACAAATGTTGTTTGGTGTGATGCACCTTCTCTCAATATGTGCAAGAAGTCGTCTTTTTATATTGTCAAATAGGAATAAAGACTTTGTCTCACATTGACTGTGATGATTGTCTTATTTTATTATCTACTGAGAGGGGAAACTTTCAAACGTTTAAATAGCTCAGCAAATGAGGGATCTGAACACTCAAAAATGAAAAAGAATGAAAATGTGATTATATCACCTCCCTTCAACTATTTTGTGTTTCAGCATGAGAGGGATTATAACATTAGAGACATTCATCTTGTAGTGATGTGTTAATGAAGAATTGCAGACATCAATCTGATAGTAAAAAATATATTTATTTAACAATGAGGTAAACAAGCACTGACAATCAAACTGCTGAGTTAAAAGCTTTATCACACTTCAGGCGTTTGCAGGAGTTCCCACGGTAAACGCAAGAGTAATTACGGATATCGCACTGGCCACTACGTCCATATAATGTTTCAATGTTCAACCACAAGTGTACAAGTCACTCTTGGAGAAATTCAAGCTTGCTTGAATTTTCTCCCGAGTCAACAAGTTACACGAGTACCTGCTGTTAGCGCCACGGTGGTCCACGGTGGTCCAGGAATGTCGTACGGTTATCGTACGAGGTTCCCACGATGTTCAACTCTGGTTACCTCTTGCGTCAAGTCGCCCCGTGAGAAAGCCCCATAAGCTATCAGTTGTGTCCCTTTCACAACCACGTTTCTTTGGGTTATAGAGTCATGGAGTCATACAACATGGAAACATGCCTGCAGGCCCAACTCATCCATGCCCCATCTAAGTTAGTCCCATTTGCCTATATTTCGCCCATATCCCTTTATTGTTTCCCATCCATGTACCTGTCCAAATGCCTTTTAAATGTTGTTATTGTACCTGCCTCAACTACTTCCTCTGGAAGCTTGTTCCATACACACACCACCCACTGTATGAAAAAGTTGCTCCTCAGGTTCCTTTTAAATCTTTCTTCTTTCAGCTTAAACCTATGCCCTTGAGTTCTTGATTCCACTACCCTGTAAACAAATACTCTGAGCATTTGCCCCATCTATTCCCCTCATCATTTTATACACCATCTGTTTTGTAGCTGTGTGGGTAGCTGTTTGGAACTGGTGATTATTTAACATTTTACAAGCTGTTCATTTTGGATTGCTGTTTTATGAGGAGGTTGTTAAAGTCTCCATGTAATAAATCTGCTCTTAAAGGGTCATCACGAGGTCATTTAAAGACGGCTTAATTCTTGAACAGTGCTGGCTGGATTAGTGGGTGTGTCTTATCCGCTAATAAGATTTCATTTCATTTTTTAGGTGTGTCTTCCCGTGACATTTTACAGCAGATTAAGGAACATTGCTCAACTCTCTGGGAGGGAATGTTTCAGAAACATCTCACAATTTTCTATAACTTTTGTCTACCGAACTACTGAAGGCTAACATGCAGTACAATGTAGGCAGAAGTTGTATGTTAGCAGCTGAATGCAAAACCCGGGTCAACTTGTGGAAATTAAGGATACATGCATACCTTCAAGGTGGAAGCAATATACCTGGGTAGAATCCCTCGACATTGATCCTGAAATCCCATGTGTTGATCTGCACCTGAATGGTAAATAGTAATACCAATTATCTCAGCAAAGTCAGCAGAACTTATAGCGCTTGCCCTCCTCATTTCACAAAGAAAGCTCATCAAGGCCTCTACTTCCCCCGATGTTTGAGGGGGTCTGGCATATTGCAGAATACCCTCATGTATTTCTGCAGGTGGAGAACATGCTGACTGAATGCATTACGACCTGGTTCGGTAACTTGATGCCCAAGAATGAACGACATGGGACGAGGAACGGGGGGGCTGCAGCCCCCCACTTTTTTGGTGAGACATGCTTCATAACCCGAAATTATCTGGCCCGCAGGCGTATTTCTCTCTTCTTCTGAGGACCTCCGACATCCAGAATCTCAGAACAAGCGCACAGTGAGCGTGGCAAAACCAAAGATCATAGAGAGGATCTCCGCTCTATGATCTTTGGGCAAAACCACGACCAGCCGTGGCAGAAACCGACTGCCCCCCTGTAAAGATGTCTCACCAACACATCGTGTCTTTACTAATAGTTTATTGATAGTTCACAAGCATTGCTGTTCTAGCTGTACGTGGTCTGTCACCGGAGCTAGAGAGAGAGAACTATGGGTGGGGAGGTTGCAATTATACATCTAATAAGGGGAGTGGTTAGTAGTGGTGAGGTCACTATGTTAAAGGTACATGCACTAGTCATCTACATCCTTCCTCTTAGAAACAAAGCAATACAGTAGTGACTGATCGACCACGTCTCATGCGCTACAAGCAGGTAAACAAACAGTTAAACAGCTAAGCGAAATCACCATACCGGACAGGCGGCTTAACCAGCCTGCCAGACCGGGTGCGTAGTTCGCCACCTCCCCCTTCTGCAGGAACAGCAGGAGCCGGAGCCGGGGCGGGCGAGCGAACCGGGGAACCATGAGGAGAAGGAGCAGTGGAGGCAGTGGAGCGGGCGCAGGCACAGCGGCGGGCGGAGTGGTGGGTGAACGAGGGCTGGGCGGCGGAGAGGGTGGCTGGAACAACTGAGAAGGCAGGGAGCGAGGCATCCGTGGAGCCGCTGGGAGTGTAGCGGACAAGGGAGGGGAAAAAGGATCAGCAGGCGGAGGAGGGGGCTCGTTGACAAGCAGCAGATGTTGGCGGGAGCGGCGATAGATGGTACCATCGTGATCGACCAGGTAAGACCGCGGCGAACCAGCATCACCGACGACCGTGGCGAGCTTGGAGTGACCGGAGGTGGTCTGCATCCGGACGATTTGGCCGGGAAACAGACGCGGCAAAGGGCGGCAGGACCGGTCATGGGAACGCTTTTGCACGTCGTGTTTGGTGGCAATGCGCTCCTGGACAGCAGCGGGCTGGAGGATAGCGGGCGCGAGGGACTGCTGGGCTACAGGGAGCGGAGGGCGAGTTTTGCGAGCCATCAGCCGCTGAGCAGGCGAGCCCAGGGCAGAGTCGCGGGAGATGTTGCGAAGATTGAGGAGGGTCAGGTAGAAATCAGATTTAGACAGTCTGCAGTGCTCCAGCAAGTCCTTAGCACTGCGGACAGCGCGTTCCGCCAGGCCGTTGCTCTGCGGGTACTCGGGACTGCTGGTATAATGCTGGAAGTTCCAACGGGTAGCGAAGCTCTGAAACTCGGCACTGGTGAACTGGCTGCCGTTGTCAGATTGGAGGCGAGCTGGGGAGCCGAAAGTGGCGAAGTGGCAGCGCAGCTTCCCGATGACAGCCGAGGAGGTGAGTGAGTGTAGCTGGTCGACCTCAAACCAGTTGGAATAAGAGTCAACGAGGACCAGGAAGTGTTTGCCACGCCACTCAAAAATGTCAGTGGCGACCGCCATCCAGGGCAGTTCAGGGGCAGCGTCGAGTGCCACCTTCTGGTCTCCAATTGGAGGCGTGGGTTCTGATCCCACTTCTGACACCATGTAAAGATGTCTCACCAACACATCGTGTCTTTACTAATAGTTTGTTGATAGTTCACAAGCATTGCTGTTCTAGCTGTACGTGGTCTGTCACCGGAGCTAGAGAGAGAGAACTATGGGTGGGGAGGTTGCAATTATACATCTAATAAGGGGAGTGGTTAGTAGTGGTGAGGTCACTATGTTAAAGGTACATGCACTAGTCATCTACATCCTCCCACCCCCCCACCAAAACCCACCCTCCCCTCCGCTCAACGGCCAATCACAGCATGGTTCACAGTCGAGGAATGGGGCAGTGAATGAAGCGCTGTGATTAGCCGCCGAATGGGTGGGCGGGAGAGAGAGAGTTGGCTCCGAGAGGTAAGGAGAGTGAGAGACTCGGCCCCGAGAGGAAGGGAGAGAGAGAGAGTTGCCCCGACTAAGAGTGAGAGAGAGAGAAAGGGGGGGGGGGGGTGGGATGGGGGATATATCCCCCCACTTTTTGAGTTGGGGGATGGCCTGTATTATGCCCCAGTTTTTGGAGGTTGAGCAACAACAAAAAATAATAATTGCGCCCCCCTCCCCTCGCTCGGTTGCGCCGCCCCCTCACCAGCCTGGGGGATACCCGCTGAGGGAACGGAAACATAGAAACATAGAAAATATGTGCAGGAGGAGGCCATTCAGCCCTTCGAGCCAGCACCGCCATTCATTGTGTTCATGGCTGATCGTCCCCAATCAATAACCCGTGCCTGCCTTCTCCCCATATCCCTTCACTAGCCCCTAGAGCTCTATCTCACTCTCTCTTAAATCCATCCAGTGATTTGGCCTCCACTGCCCTCTGTGGCAGGGAATTCCACAAAATTCACAACTCTCTGGATGAAAAGATTTTTTTCTCACCTCAGTCTTAAATTGCCTCCCCTTTATTCTAAGACTGTGGCCCATCATTGGGAACAATTTTCCTGCATCTAGCTTGTCCAGTCCTTTTATAATTTTATGTTTCTATAAGATATCCCCTCATCCTTCTAAACTCCAGTAAATACAAGCCTAGTCTTTTCAATCTTTCCTCATATGACAGTCCCGCCATACCAGGGATCAATCTCGTGAACCTACACTACACTGCCTCAATCACAATGATGTCCTTCCTCAAATTAGGAG
The DNA here is from genome assembly GCF_028641065.1 of Leucoraja erinaceus. NCBI lineage: Eukaryota > Metazoa > Chordata > Chondrichthyes > Rajiformes > Rajidae > Leucoraja > Leucoraja erinaceus. The sequence continues at coordinate 16,062,959 of NC_073377.1, read as the reverse complement.
ACCAAAACTGTACACAATACTCCAGATGTGGACTCACCAGAGCTATACAACTGCAGAAGAACCTCTTTACTCCTAGACTGAAATGATCTTGTTATGAACGCCAACATTCCTTTAGCTTTCTTCACTGCCTGCTGTATCTGCACGCCAACTTTCAGTGACTGGTGTACAAGGACGCCCAGGTCTTGCTGCACCTCCCCCTTACCTAACCTAATCCCCATTGAGATAATAATCTGCCCCCTTGTTTTTGCCGCCAAAGTGGATAACATCACATTTATCTATATTATACTGCATCTGCCACGCATCTGCCCACTCCCTCAACCTGTCCAGGTCACCCTGCAACCTCCTAACATCCTCTTCACAGTTCACACTGCCACCTAGCTTTGTGTCATCCACAAACTTGCTAGTGTTGCTCCTAATTCCTCCTTCCAAATCATTAATATATATGGTAAACAGTTGCGGCCCCAACACTGAGCCTTGTGGCACTCCACTCACCACTGCCTGCCATTCTGAAAAGGACCTGTTCACTCCTTTGCTTCCAGTCTGCCAACCAATTTGTAATCCATGTCAACACCCTACCCCCAATACCATGTGCTCTAATTTTAGTCACCAGTCTCCTGTGCGGGACCTTATCAAAGGCTTTCTGAAATACACTACATCCAAGCTTCATCCATTTTACTTGTCACATCCTCAAATAATTCCAGAAGATTAGTCAAGCATGATTTCCCTTTCATAAATCCATGTTGACTTGGACTAATCCTATTACTACTATCCAAATGTCCCATTATTACCTCTTTAATAATTGACTCCAGCATCTTTCCCACCACCGAAGTCAGGCTAACTGGTCTGTAATTCCCCGTTTTCTCTCTCTCACTCCTTTCTTGAAAAGTGGGATAACATTAGCTAGCTACCAATCCACAGGAACTGATCCTGAATCTATTGAACATTGGAAAATGATCAACAATGCGTCTACTATTTCTAGAGCCACCTCCCTGAGGACCCTGAGATGCAGACCATCAGGCCCAGGAGATTTATCATCTTTCAGTCCCATTAGCCTACCCAACACTATTTCTCGCCTAATGAAAATTTCTTTCAGTTCCCCTCCCCTCTCCCCCTTTAGATCCTCTGTCCTCCAGTACATTTGGGAGATTGTTTGTGTCTTCCTTAGTGAAGAGAGATTCGAAGTACCTGTTCAACTCTTCTGTCATTTCCTTGTTGCCCATAATAATTTCACCTGTGTCTGCCTTCAAGGGACCCACATTTGACTTTGCTACTCTTTTCCCCTTAACATATCTAAAGATGCTTTTACTGTCCTTTTTATTCCTGGCCAGCTTCCCCTCGTACTTCATCTTTTCAGCCCGTATTGCCCGTTTTGTTTCCTTCTGTTGTCATATGAAAGTTTCCCAATCCTCTGGCTTCCGGCTACTCTTTGCTGTGTTATACATCTTTTCTTTTAGTTTTATTCTATCCCTAACTTCTCTTGTCAGCCACGGTTGCCTCCTACTCCCCTTAGAATCTTTCTTCCTTTTTGGAATGAAATGATCCTGCGTCTTCCGGATTATCCCCAGAAATTCCTGCCATTGCTGTTCCACTGTCATTCTTGCTAGGATCCCTTTCCAGTCTACCCTGGCCAGCTCCCCTCTCATGCCTTCATAGTCCCCTTTGTTCAACTGCATCACTGACACTTCCGATTTAACGTTCTCCTTCTCAAATTGCAGATTAAAACTAATCATATTATGATCACTACCTTTAAGCGGTTCCTTTACCTCGAGTTCTGTTATTAAATCTGGTTCATTGGACAACACTAAATCCAGAATTGCCTTTTCTCTGGTCGGCTCCATTACAAGCTGCTCTAAGAATCCATCTCGGAGGCACTCTATAAACTCTCTTTATTGGGGTTCTGAACTAACCTGATTTTCCCAGTCTACCTGCATACTGAAATCCCCCATCACCACAGTGGCATTACCTTTGTTACATGCCAGTTTTAACTCCTGCTGCAACTTACACCCTACATCCGGGCTACTATTTGGGGTCTGTAGATAACACCAATTAGTGTATTCTTGCCTTTACAATTCCTCAACTCAATCCACAGTGACTCTACCTCGTCAGTCCCTATGACTTCCCTCGCAAGGGACTGAATTCCATTCCTCACCAGCAGAGCTACCCCCCCCTCCTCTGCCCACCTGCCTGTCCTTTCTATAGGATGTATAACCCTGAATATTTAGTTCCCAGGCCCGATCCTCCTGCAGCCACGTCTCAGTAATCCCCACAATGTCATATCTACCAACCTCTAACTGAGCCTCAAGCTCATCTACTTTATTTCTTATACTTCACGCATTCATATACAATACTTTTAATTCCTTACACATCTCACCTTTCACATCGATCCCTATTACACTTGGCCATACTCTCCTATCCCTTTGTGAGCTTTCTTTCCTGTTAATTCTGGTGTCATTAACTATCCCTTTACTCTCTTTCCCTTTAACTCTGTCCTTGACTATCCCATTTGACACCCCACCCCCTATATTCAGTTTAAAACCACCCATGTAGCAGTGGCAAATAGGGCCGGCCTTTAGCCGATTGGACCGATTTCTCCCAATTGGGCCCCGCGCCTAAGGGAGCCACGTGTTAATTTTCCGTATTTTGTATGGAAATACAAATTCGCATTGTTAAATAAAGATTAAAAATAAAACATTCGCCATAGGGAATTTTTAAAAAACGTACATGGATAACAACCGCTGCACGGCCATCAGACGCGAACGATTTGTTAACTACTACTGTAGCACTTGTTAACAGCCAGTAGTTAACAATTAGTTATACAATGTGTCATCAATGCATCGATCCACATTCCTCAGTAAATGTAATTGTGTTTTGAACAAGTATTAATGACGCTGCGTTTCTTTGAATACAATTCACGCAGCTTCAACTCCCTGTCTGTGGTGGCTCAGCGGGACGGGCACGGGCACGGGCTCTGGGGAGAGCAGGGGCGGAAAACCCGGGGGGGCCAGAGGGGACACGTCCCCTCCATGTTTTGAGAGGTGGGGGACATCCCCCCCCCCATGTTTTTGTAATCCGGATTTTAAAACCTGGGGAAATCTCCGCTTTCCGTGAGTCATTGGGGGTTGGACTGACGATCGAGGGCTGCGATTGGACTTGAGAGACGTCGGTCAGCAGGCAATGGGGGCGGGACCTGATTGAGCAATGATTGGAGGAGGGAGGAGTGGGGGGGAGGATGGTGGGACTGAGGATAGAGCGCGGTGATTGGAGGAGGGAGACGTGGCACAGACATCTCCAGCTTCATCCCCCAGCCAGAGATCGATCCCGGCCGGATCTTTGGTCGGGAATCCGGGCCAGAGCAGAGAAACAGCGCTAAACCCAATTCCCCCCCCGCCAGAGTACCCCCCCCCCCCTCCCCACTTGCCAGAGAGGGCGGCTTAAACAGCAAAGATCCTTAACCGCTGCATAGGCTGGATCTTTGGTCGCGTGGGTGTGTGTGAATCAGATTAGACAGGCCAGACCTTTCGCAGAGAAATTCTGTTTCCCTGCAGCGCTAAACACCAATTCAACTCTCCCTGTGAGTTCCGCCAGGTGAATCCTACAGCCCTCTTGGGCTTGCGCCGGAAATTCAAAACTGGGGTGGTCGCTGCGGAGAAGCAGAGCTGGTATTCCGTCAGTCCAGACAGGGCTGTAGTTAACCTGGTGAGACAGGCAGAGTTGAGCTGCATTTAGCGCTGGATTGAGCCTCCGAAGCGTCGCCCGAAGTGTGCATGTGTGTGTGTACATACACAACTTAATAAAACAAAATTAACTAAAACATGACAAGGAACAAAACGAAAGAAAAAAAACCAGACGGACTGCAGCTGTTAAGCCAGCGCCGCCATCTTGGATGTCATCTGCGCATGCGCGCGTGACCTCAGAAAAATTGTGTCCCCCGTCCCCTCCATGGTTTGATAGCAAGTTCCGCTCTTGGGGGAAAGGGTTGCCTTTCTGGTCGAGACCCTTCTTCAGACAATCACAAGTAGTCTCACCGACGAGAGTTCAGTCTGAAGAAGGGTCTTCTCTCCAGAGTCGCTGCGCTGCCTGTCCTGCTGAACTACTCCAGCTTTTGTCAATCCTCAATTTCAGAGTTAGATAACATTTCTTATGGGGGGCTTAATTTCAGGTCATCCAAGTAAGATGTTTTATATTTGTTTCAGAATGCTTCAATTAAGAATAATTGAAAATTTCATTCAGTTCTCTTAATTTTTAAGAAGGTCATGGGCTGTTCACTGTCCTCGATCACAGGTTTTGTGTTGGGTCAATGGAAAAGCAATAGGGAACAAGATGCTAATTTCCGAGTATGAAAATCAGAGTTCCTTTCACAGTGTCTGGGTAGTCTGTCCAGGGGTAAAGTTGTGGGGAGGGCAGGAGCATTGAGAAGGAGGCAGTCAGGGATCATGCCAGCATCCAGCTCAAGAGCGGGTCAGCGGGCGGTGGAACTTACTCCATATGTCAGTGCGAGTAACCACAATTGATCCCTTGATCGCTCTGACACAGGAGTAAGCTCCACCGCCCGCTGTGATGTTATCCATCACCTGCTGACCCACTCCGCTCTATGATCTTTGCTCTTGAGCTGGTCCCCTCACTGTTCAGACGGAGAGCATGCCAGAGGTGAGCGGGCCGGCAGAAGGCGCTGAGATGGCAGTCGGTTCCGCTGTCCAGTGATGGCGGCCGCTCATAGCCATACGAGCTGCTTCCCTCCCTGGCCACAATGCGGTGGCTCCGCCCCCAGAACGCCGCGGCAGCGGTGAGTGAGTGGGTTACTGGCATGAACCCGACCCCCTCCTTCTCAACGCTCCCGCCCTGCCCGCAACTTTACCCCTGGCTAGACTCCCCATGCGCTGTGAAAGGAACTCTCCCCCCCCATTGGTCCCTTGAACTAGTATTGGCATTCAATAAGATGACAACTGATTCATGTTGACCCGGTGCGCTCCCGTTTTTCCCACCATCTTTCCACCTGCCGTTACCCTCCACCCCCCACCCATTCAGTAATTCTGAAAGAAGGAGATTTGGAAGCCTTGGGCAAATTGAATCGTTACTTTACTTCTTTTTATTTTTTTACGGAGAGGAGAACAATCTGCGCATGCGCGGTTTAAGATTTTTTTAAAGCCGACTGACTGTCATATTACTCACGACACGTGACTCATTTATAAATATTTATTGACATTTCTACGAACATTTTTCCCAATTGGGCCCCGCACCTCCTAAGGCCGGCCCTGGTAGGCAAGGTACTAAATGAGTGCTTTGCAACTGTTTTCACCAAGGAGAAGGACATGGGGTTCAGTAAGATCAGAGTGGCGAACACTAATATGCAAGGGCAGTTTGCGATTAATAAGAAGGAGGTGTTGGGGCCTGCTTTCAAACTAGCTTCTGCAAAATGGGAGTGGGCAGGAGAAGGAATGACTGAGGAGGGACAAGTCTGATTATGTTGGATGATTTTCTGAGGCAGCATGAAATGTAGATGGAATCAATGGTGGGGAGTCTGGGCTGTGTTGATGGACTGGACAACTCTCAACAATTTCATGCGGGCAGAGCTGTTTCCAAACCAAGCTATGATGCAACCCGACAGTACACTTTCTGTGCTGCATCTGCAGAAGTCTGTCAGACTGGAGACGTGCAGATTTCCCTCAGTCTCCTGAGGAAGTAGAGGCATTGGGTGCCTACTGGCAGTCACGTCAACGGGGCTGGTCCCCAACAGATCATTGCTAATATTAATGCCAAGGAACTTGAAGCTCTCAACCATTTCCACCTCAGCACCACTGATGTTGATTGGGGCATGTACTCCATCTTGCTTCCTGAAGTCGATAACTAGCATCTTCGTCTTGCTGACATTGAGGGAGTGGTTGTTGTCCTGACACCATGTTACTAAGTTCTCCTTCCTGTACTCTGTCTCGTCATTGTTTGTAATCAGGCCCACCACAGTGGTGTCATCTGCAAACTTGTAGATGGAGATGGTGCTGAATTTGGCTGCACAGTCATGAGTATTTGTGGGGGGGGGGGGGGGGGGGGGGGGGGGGGGGGGGGGTGTTTGTTGACTTCTAGGTCCAGGAGCTTGGAGCAGAATGGACCTTTAAGTCTGCCTTTCTGACCTCTGTTATGGAGTGGACACTGTTATGGAGTCCTGGTCCAGGCGAGAGCAGCTTGTGAGCTGCATCGTAGGTCCCTTGTCTAAGAGCAGAGGGCTGAAGTTCCAGAATAAAGGCATGGCCCACTTAGGACTGAAACTTCTTTATGCAGAAGATTGTTAAACTTTGTAGTAGTTCACTACTGTCATAAACAAAACATCTGGTTTACTGGTCTGACGAAGAACTCCGACCCTGAAACGTCCCCTATTCCTTTTCTCCAGAGATGCTGCCTGATCTGTTGAGTTATTCCGGCGTTTTGTCTATCACCTGGTTTACTATTGCCAGGGTGGAAATTTGGCCGATCCAGTCTTCCTGTGACAATTCAGAGACAATCAGGGATGGACAAGGCAATGAAAATCTCAAAACCAAACCAGTGATGCTAATCACTGAATTTAAAATGATGTAAAATAAATTTGAAGTGAATAAAGAATGTTAGAAACACTCAGCTGGTTAAGCAGCGTCCATGGAAAGATATATAAGCGTCAACCTTTCAGGTGAGAGAGCATTCGTCAGTAATGTCCAGTGTGGCTGGACAGCAAGCCCAGTACTTGCCATCATGTATCTACCCGCCCAGTGAACCAACACAGAGCGGTCGGAGGGTCACAACCTCAGTCAGGTTCCAGTTCAGCTTTGTAGGCGGCGATCCAGTTTAGTAGGTTTGTAATTCAATCACAGGCGATCCATTCAATTTCTCCACTACTATCTTCACTTCCTTAGCAACAAAGAATAACATATTGAAACAACAAACGATCGCGGAGCTGGATTTCCGCGGGACAACCAACAGGTTGCAACACACCGTCAATAAGGCAGGAATCACCGCGGCCAGTTTCCCCGAGGACTTTCTCTGCCCTTGTTATGTCTGTTTGTGTCAACTATTTACAGTTATAAATTGGATGAGCGGACAAGGCTTCACTTCGACTCCAGTGCTAACGGTGATACAAAGGTGAGCACGAGGGTTGCCTTCTGAATCCCACAATGTGTTTATAATCACACCGATCACCACTTGAACTTTAAGATGTGTTGAAATCATCCATTCTCTCTCTGCGCTCGTTTTAAGAGTGCGATCTTTGTATTTGCCCAGCAGGTAGTTGCGAGCTAAGTGCCCACAGCATTTGTGGGGCTGTTATAGTGTTTTATATTTGCCAGTTTTCTGGTGCCCTCAATACTGGCAAATTGGCAGCATCTCCAGTGGTGGTGGAGCTCATAGTTAGTGAGAATTATATCATCACTTGGTTCAATTGACCAGGTGGAATCTCAATGGTCAGAGCTGTTATAGAGGATTTTCAAAACATGTTTGCATTCCTCCAGGTTATCTGATTCTGACTGAGAGGGAATATGTTGGTGAGAAGTGACTACTTATGATGTTTCAGCTACCAAGTTTTTTGTTCAGGGCAGGTTGATGGAGCAGTTGACCTATTCCTGCCTTTCACTTTTATTTGCTTGGATGACTCTGGGTTGCAGGATGAAAGGATGCAAAATGATGGAAAAAGGATGGATTAAAGAATGGAAACCAACCAAACTGAACTGAAAGGCAGTAATGTACCAGGACAATTTCTCCCTAAGTAAAAGGAAGGAACTGCAGATCCTGGTTTACACAAAATAATACATTTTAATAATACATCAGCAGGTCTGGCATCATCTCGAGAAAACATGGACAAATTACATTTTGGGTTGCAACATTTCTCATCAGTCCGATGAAGGGTTCTGACCCAAAATGTCACCTAACCATGTTCTCCAGAGATGCTGCCTGATCTGCTGAATTTGTGACCTTCAGTCTCTCCATAGGTTTCTCTGTCCCACCCACCAGCACGTCAGTGGTGTCTGTCCTGATGCCAATTGTAATGTGGTGTTTGGGCATATGGGGGTCCGTAAGTGGGAAACACTGGGGCCGATGAAAGCATTGAGGGGCAGCGTGGAGTGGAGCCTATGCAATGGCCCCTCTCTGACTCACCAGTGCATGTTTAGCAGAGTCTCTGCAGACATGGGTAAGAGTCGAATAGATGTACTGCTGGGTGAAGTAAACTCATTAAACTAAAAGCACCCAGCAGAGCGAGATGTCCATCGGGGAATGTTGCCGACTGGCCCGCTGCAGACTGCAGGAGCACGTGCTGAGGGACTCACTGAAGCTCGGTGCAGCTAACGCCAAGGCTCGGTGGGGGAGGACAACAGTCTAGTGTCCTTCCGCTGCTGGACATGGGGGGCATGGTATGGTGGTATGCCCCTCGAAACAAGGGAAGGTATCGCACGCCAGGGGGCCACATGAGTGGCACGGGTGGGGACAGACTTGAGAAATGTATAGACTGTATTGACCAATTTGTGAGCCTCCGAAAATGTCGGATGAATTTTTTTTTCGCACAGTTCACGTATTGTATATATTCATTATTTGAATAAAGTCTATTTTGAAATAAAAAAAAAAAAAAAAGCAACTGAAGAGAAGCACCCTCCACCAACTGCATAATCTCCTACTGGATTTCAGGCGCAGTAATTGATGATAATTCCATTTTGCCAAACGCTTGCGCTTGGTCCGCCAAGGCCTGCTGGATCTCCCGATTGTTAATCATTTGATCTCCCCTTCCCATTCCCATATTGACCTTTCTATCCTGGGCTTCTACAGAATGCCTTGCCAGTGTGATGCCACTTGGAGATTGGAGGAACAGCATCTCATACTTCGTTTGGTCACTTTACAACCCAGTGGTTTGAATATTCAATTCTCCAATTTTAGGTGACTAATCAAACCACTCCTCCCCCCTTCTCTTCTCACCCGGATATGCACAATTTCTCCCACTATCCTGCCCCTGTTTCCTCTTCCCCCTATCCCCGTCCACCAATAATCCATCCTCTGGACTCACATTTCAGTTCTCTTTTCTCCTTATATCTCAGCCTTTTGTCATCTTTTCATTTCTGGCTTTTGTCTACCCATCTACCAATCAAACCTCCTTCACCTGTATCCACCTATCACTTGTCAGACTTTTTCCACCCCCCCCCCCCCCCATCACTTTTGCAGCTTGCTCCCCCCTCTACTGCAATCAGTCTGAAGAAGGGTGCTGACCCAAAACGTTACCTGTCTGTACCTTCCAGATATGCTGCCCATCCCACTGAGTTACTCCGGCACTTTGTGTCTTTTTTTGTGAAGCAGAATCTGCAGTTCCTTGTGTCTAATGGATGGTAGTTTATTGGAAAATAATTAGCTTAACACAGCTCAGCTCCATTCTGTAGTCATGCCATAGACAATAACATCTGTGGTCTATAAAAGTACCGAATTGTCAAATTCTTCAATGAGGTTCCAATGAACAATATTTTTTTGCAGTGATCGTGAAAGACCTTTGTATTTTTTTCAATCTTTTGTCCAAAGACCAGGTGGCCCGTGGCCCATTTCTCTTATCTATTTTATTTTTTTGTTTGGAATAAATTCAAGAATATGAAAACATAATATTTTATTTGGCCTCTTACACATCTGTACGATAGTGGCTAATGTTTTACCTCAGTGCTTTAAGTTTATTATTGTTATGTACCGAGGTAGCTTTGTCCTGCATGCTATGCAATCAGATCAAATAATACGATACATAAAAATCTGATAATGCCATACATGAATATAATCGTCAAACTCAAGTACAATAGGTAGAGCAAAGGAAAAGATACAGGGTGCAGATTATGGTTCACAGCATTGCAGCACACCAGTCTTAGCTCTTTTTTAGTTTTTAGAGATACAACGTGAAAACAGACCTTCAGCCCACTGGGTTGACACCAATTAACATGTCCCATCGACACTAGTCCCACCTGCCTATGTATGACCAAACATGTCCCTCTAAATTTATCCTATCCATGTGCCTGTCAAAATGTTTTGTATTGTGACACTACCTGCCTCAACTACCTCCTCTGGCAGGTCGTTCCATACACGTACCATCCTTGGTGTAAAAATATTTCCGCTCAGGTTCCTATTAAATCTTTCCTCCCTCACCTTTCACCTATGTCCTCTAGTTCTCGATTCCCGTACTCTGGGTAAGAGACTCAGTGCGTTAATGTGCAACAAAGGACATTTATTTCTGTATATGGAGGGGGGGGGGGGGGGAATGTCTCTCAGAACCAAATTTGTTGCCGGCTCCTTGCTGCTTTGTGATTATTTAAAATTACTTTTTTTCATTTTAAAAATCCCTATGAAGAGCCAAACTATAGTCTATCATTGCCATGATGTGGAGGAAATAAAAGAGATAGTGAAATGAAAAAGTGGTGACTTTGCAATGTCCGTCTGAAGGTTGAAAAGTTGGAAGGCGGTAGGAAAGGTCAGGGGGGTAAAGTAGCTGTAATCTTACTTAATTTACAGAAAGCTTGAGGCACTGGCACAGCCAATACTGTTCTTCAGGAGATAGCGTGCAGTAGAGAAAGAGGTGTGGGATCACATTTCAGTTTCTGACTAGGTATTGGCAACATAGCATCAACATAGCATCAACCAAGAAACTGAAGGGGGTTGGTCTTGTAACTCCAAGCAACCAGCTCTTTGAAAAGCTAACTAAGTCCTTGCAGGGTTCGATCCTGACCACGGGTGCTGTATGTACGAAGTATGCACGTTCTCCCCGTGACCGTGTGAATTATCTCCACAGTCTTTGGTTTCCTCCCACACTCAAAAGACGTACAGGTATGTAGGTTAATTGGCTTGGTGTATGTGTAAATCATCCCTAGTGGGTGTAGGATAGTGTTAATATGCGGGGATCGCTGGTCGGTGTGGACTCGGTGGGTCAAAGGGCCCGTTTCCATGCTGTATCTCTAAACTAAACTAAACTAAATCAAGTCAAATGGAAATACTTTGTAATTTTGCCGTTGACCTTTATGTGGCGACTCTTTGCATACCTTGGGTTTACAAAACAAAGAATTTCACTGTGACCTGTCACATGTGACAATAAAGTATCAATTAATGAATGAACGAACAAATTAATTAATTAATTAATTCGTAATGCGTAGGAAGGAACTGCAGATGCTGGTTTATACTGAAGTAAGACACAAAGCGCCGGAGTAACTCAGCAGGTCAGGCAGCATCTTTGACGGAAAAGGATGGGTGACGTTTTGGGTCAGAACACTTCTTCAGGCTCCAGATAGAAAATAACCCTTGTTTAAAGAGTTAAGGAAACTTAAATCACAACAACTTCTCCCAATAAAAGCAGACTCATTTCCTGAGAAAAATGCAGTGGGAAGAGAAGAGTTTGCATGGGAAATGATATCTCACAAAAGTGATTGAATTCTTTTTGAAAATGTGACCAAGAAGATTGATTGGGTCGGTAGACATTTCTACATGGACTTTAGCAAGACCTTTGACAAGGTACCACTTGGTAGCTGGGCTGGAAGGTTGAATCACATAAGATAAAGGTAAAGGTAAAGATAAAGATAGTATGTACCTTTAGAATGGAGACAAGGAGGAATCTCTTCAGCCAAAGTTTGGTGAATTTGTGGAATGCATTGCCATAGATGGCTGTGGAGGCCAAGCCATTTATGGCTATTGATAGGCTATGGCAATTGATAGGTTCTTGATTAGTAAGGACATTGATCAGCCATGATCACATTGAATGGCCTGAAGGGCCGAATGGCCTACTCCTGCACCTATTGTCTATTGTCTATTGTCTATTGTCTATTGTCTAAAGGGCAGGCCAGCTAATTGGATACAAAACTTGCTTGAAGGTAGGAGATGTGGGGTAGTGATCGAGGGTTGTTTTGGGGCTGAAGGCTTGTAATGAGTGGTGTACCAAGGAGATTGGTGCTGGGTCAATTCTTGTTTATTCTTCATATTAAGTAATTTGAATGTGAATGTAGGTAGAATGGCACTAAGATAGTTGCTATAGTGGACAGCGGAGAAGGTTATCTGCGATTACAACAGGATCCTGATCACCGAGGAATGACAAATGTGAGATGTTGCATTTTGGAAATAGATCAGGATAGGACCTACACAATACATCATAGGGCTCGGGGGAATATTATTGAACAGGGACTGAAGGGGTGGGTACAAGTACATAATTCCCTGTAAGTGGCAACACAGGTAGAAAGGGTGTTAATGAAGGCATTTGGCATGCTTGCCTTCATCAGTCACCGTACTGAGTAAAGAAGTTGGGACGTCATGTTACAGCTAAGATAGAGTGGATGTGGAGACGATGTTTCCAGTAGTGGGAGCGTCTAGGACCAGAGGCCATAGCCCCAGAATAAATGGATGTACTTTTAGAATGGAGACAAGGAGGAATCTCGTCAGCCAAACGTTGGTGAGTTTGTGGAATTCATTCTGTGGAGGCCAAACTATCTATGGCTAGTGACAGGCTATGGGTATTGATGGGTTCTTGATTAGTAAGGACATTAAAGGTTACAGGGAGAAGGCAGGAGAATGGGGTTGAGATGGAGGAAATGGGGTAAATGAGGAAAATAGATCAGCCATGAATTTGATTTGAGTGGACTCGATGGGCTGAATGGCCTAATTCTGCTCCTTTGTCTTATGGACCTATGAGCTAACCAGGATGTTTGTAATGCCACTTGTTATGTCACCCGGCCTCAGGAAGGTTGTCATTAAACTGGAAACTGTGGAAAAAATGATTTACGAGGACGTAAACAAAGCAGGTACAATTACAGCCTTTATAAGAAGATACTTGGACAATTGAGAAAGATTTGGAGACTATGGGCAAGGAACAGGCAAGTGGGTCTAGCTGTTAGGCAACTTGGTCAACATGGGCAAGTTGGGCCGAAGGGCCTGTTTCATGATGTGTAGCTCTGTCACTCTATTGATGATGTACGTAAGACATCAATCATTTCCAGCTGGATGGTCACAAAGCCTAATCCAGACATGGGAATTGACAAATCCTCTCCACTCCACCCTAATGCAGTGTTGTTGCAATATGTGGCCTTTCAGATTGATTGTGGCCTGGACGACAGATGATCCACGGGATGTTGTTATTGAGATTAAGCAGATTAATGAGTTGGTTCTTTATTAAGCACCTAAGACATTCTTACAAAAGGAAGCCCCGAGAGAGACTTCCCCCATTTAATGTACATGCTCTAAATGTGTAAAATATCAGTTTGTTACATGTTACAAATCCCTCCACGTTAGCGGGATTTTGTGACTTGAAAAATGTACCAAGGACCCTCAACAAACATTTTATTGACCATTTTAACATAAGCATTAGCCCAATTAATTAAATTGGATTAGCACCTCCTTTAAAATGGTGACGTTATTTAGTGGATGAGCACTGGAGACCAAAGGCACATTAGAGTAAAAACCTGATTATCTGGCATATAATTTGTTTATAACATTTCTTCACACTGCAATTTACTTGAGATGTTTAACCTTTTTTATTGGGAATGGTGTAGTTTCTGTATTGTCCATATTATAAACTCTATCAGAAATATTGCTGAACAATCGATATTGGTCCAGGCACCAAACACAACTTCCTAAATCCATTTCTAAACAGTGTTATGGGATAGAAGCAAAATGCTGGAGTAATTCAACTGGTCAGACAGCATCTCTGAAGCAGGGACGTGCGGTCAGGGGAGGCAGGGGAGGCAGCCTCATCTGTCATACTCCATTGAAAATAGCTGTTACGAAAAGTAAAGAAAAATAATAAAATAAAATAAATATATAGATTTTTCCACTGATCTGTGGTATAAATGTCTTTTCTGTATGATTCCAATCATTTTTTATAGTCAAAATCGCCAACTTTGCACAGCTCCTCTGCAAATACAGGAAAAGACAAGAGGTGAGGCAGCGACGAGCTATGCCTCCCTTCTGATTGTGCAACCCCTCAGAAACTGGATGGAGCGCAGGCAATAAGCATGTGCTAGTTATTATCTCTCTCTATGTCACCAATGTAATGTTTGTAGACCCCTTCATTACATGTCCTCGCCTTCCATAGTCCAGGTAACTTATTTCACGTATAAAGATATTTAGGCTCGCTGGTCTCGTCATAAAATTGCAATGAAAAAGCACCAGGGGAGGCAGCGATCACATCTGCCTCACTGAGGGGGGCGTGTCTTGAGCCCTGTGCTCAGCCCACGTAATTGACGCTCGCACTCCCTCCACGTTAGCGGGATTTTGTGACCTGAAATATCTACCAAGGTGCCTCAACAAACATGAAAAATCGACAACTCACATTCAAAGCCAAATTGCTTTAAAAACTTTTGGAACTTCAAGGATAGATCTGGCTTTGAATGAACAGCGGAGATTAAATATCAACATCCACAATGCTAACGTAATGGAAAACAGTGAGATTTTAAAAGACCTTATTAATGCGATCTGCTTCCTGCTCTGATACTGGTCAATGCCTCCCCAGCCATTGACCTCACTGCATGTCACTGCTCTGAAGAAAATGGATAGGTGACGTTTCGGGTGGGGACCTTTTATTAATACCTGACCTGCTGAGCTACTCTAGTATTTTGTCTCTAGAGAAACATAGAAACATAGAAATTAGGTGCAGGAGTAGGCCATTCGGCCCTTCGAGCCTGCACCGCCATTCAATATGATCATGGCTGATCATCCAACTCAGTATCCCGTACCTGCCTTCTCTCCATACCCTCTGATCCCCTTAGCCACAAGGGCCACATCTAACTCCCTCTTAAATATAGCCAATGAACTGGCCTCAACTACCCTCTGTGGCAGAGAGTTCCAGAGATTCACCACTCTCTGTGTGAAAAAAGTTATTCTCATCTCGGTTTTAAAGGATTTCCCCCTTATCCTTAAGCTGTGACCCCTTGTCCTGGACTTCCCTAACATCGGGAACAATATTCGTGCATCTATCCTGTCCAACCCCTTAAGTATTTTGTACGTTTCTATAAGATCCCCTCTCAATATCCTAAATTCTAGAGAGTATAAACCAAGTCTATCCAGTCTTTCTTCATAAGACAGTCCTGACATCCCAGGAATCAGTCTGGTGAACCTTCTCTGCACTCCCTCTATGGCAATAAATGTCCTTCCTCAGATTTGGAGACCAAAAATGTATGCAATACTCCAGGTGTGGTCTCACCAAGACCCAGTACAACTCCAGTAGAACCTCCCTGGTCCTATAGTCAAATCCTTTTGCTATGAATGCTAACATACCATTCGCTTTCTTTACTGCCTGCTGCACCTGCATGCCTACCTTCAATGACTGGTGTACCATGACACCCAGGTCTCGCTGCACCTCCCCCTTTCCCAATCGGCCACCATTTAGATAATAGTCTGCTTTCCCGTTTTTGCCACCAAAATGGATAACCTCACAATTATCCACATTATACTGCATCTGCCAAACATTTGCCCACTCACCCAGCCTATCCAAGTCACCTTGCAGTCTCCTAGCATCCTCCTCACAGCTAACACTGCCCCCCAGCATAATGTCATCTGCAAACATGGAGATGTTGCCTTCAATTCCCTCATCCTGATCATTAATATATATTGTAAATAGCTGGGGTCCCAGCACTGAGCCTTGCGGTACCCCACTAGTCACTGTCTGCCATTGTGAAAAGGATCCATTTACTCCTACTCTTTGCTTCCTGTTTGCCAGGTATCTTTGGTATAAACCACCATCTGCAGTTCCTTTTTATTACAGTGCTAGGGGAGATTTGATGACAACCTGAAAAATAATCATAATCTGAAAAACAATACCCTTGTCAGTAAGACTCCTTCAGAACTGCACTGGAGTGTTGCCTTAGAGGCACATCAACCAACAACCTCAGGGAACTCTACTACCTCTTAGATGGACATAAAATGCTGAAGTATCATAGCAGGTCAGGCAGCATCTCTGGAGAAAAGGAATAGGTGATGATTCACCTCTACTGTCCCTTGAGCCATTGTTAAAGAACATATTCATGTTTCCTGTATTCAATGGCACATGTGCAATTGCTGATGTTGTGCTATATGAACAGCAGTATGACAATGTATTAGTTTTAATGTACTAAGAACTAGTACCAATTTAATTATAAGTATTGTGGGTTATATCGGGGGAAACATCCCAGTTTTTTTTAAACACTATCGTATGGAATTATTTGCATTTACCTGCATACAAATACCTTTGGAAAGCATTGACATTTTAGGAAAATGGACACAAGGATGGCAATTTAATGTTTATACTTCATAAGTTCATGGCCAAAAACATGATATTTAAATGATAGAAGCAATATTTGCACTTGGCCTTGACAATGAATGCAACCACTGACATTTCTCAGCAGGGTGCGCTGTTGAGTCCTTGCACATCCAATCAATACAGATTCTGTGATTGGAAGGGGTGGAAGATTGCAACCTTCACGTGGTCTGCCCTGTTTCGATGAATGCAATCAGCCTGGCGTGCACAATCAAATAAGATCAAATAGAACAAGTTGTCCTACAACTTTAGGCTGTGCATGCCATACGCAAGAAGAAGAAGTGATTGGAAGTGAACTTTAACTTTTTTACCCAGTAGTCTCTGTATAAATTAATTAGATTTATTCTTCTGGGAGGGAAAGAATGAATTTTGAATTGCTCATTAATTAATAATTAGATGGTGATCTAATCATCCTCCTTGGCAGTAGTTTTTAGTTTTAGAGATACAGCGTGGGAACAGGTTCTTCAGCCCATCGACCGGCAGCCACCTGTACACTAGTTCTATCCTACGGATGAGGGACAATTTAAAGTATCCAATTAACCTACAAACCCAGGCCAGGCGGAGGAGAGTGCCGCAATCAGTAATGTTAGGCGACAACACATCCTCCACAATAATCCTCAATATCAGTGCCCCGCAACATGGGTTCTCAGTTCCCTACTATACTCCCTATACATTCACGATTGTGTGGCAAAATTCTGGTTAGCCCCATCTACAAGTTTGCACTGCGGTAGGCCGGATCACAAACAATGATAAGACGGACTACAGAAAGGAGATATAAAGCGTAGTAACATTGTGCCAGGACAACTACTTCTCCCTCAATGTTAACAAGACTAAGGATCTAGTTATTTAAGAAGGAACTGCAGATGCTGGAAAATCGAAGGTACACAAAAATTCTGGAGAAACTCAGCGGGTGCAGCAGCATCTATGGAGCGAAGGAAATAGGCGACGTTTCGGGCCGAAACCCTTCTTCAGACTAAGTATCTAGTTATTGATTTCAGGAAGGACGATGGAGTACATGTCCCAATCAGCCTCACTGGTGCCGAAGTGAAAATGGTTGTGAGCTTTGAGTTTTAATGATCTGTCATGGACCAACCATACTGAAGCGATAACTAAGAAGGCACATTAAAGCCTTTACTTCTTCAGGAGATTGAGGAAATTTGGCATGTCTTCAACAACTTTTACCAATTTCTACAGATGCACCATAGAAAGAATACTGTCAGGTTGGCATGCAGCTCAGCTTAGTTTTGGATTTGCCAGGGGAAACAATCCAAATTTGTTGAATGGTGTAGTAGACATGATGGGCCGAATGGCCTAATGCTGTTCCTATCACATGATCTTATGATCCCAGATTAGGTCAAACCAGGGCAAATCCACACCTCAAGAGCTAAAACTGGGGGAAACCACTCCGCAAAGTCAACACCATCTTTCTGTCCAGATCTGCTCAAAGTCAGAAGTGAGTGGTGCCTCTTACTGGTGCCAATAAAATCTGGGCAAATTTATTTTGGGAGGAGATTTCTGGTGTCCATTATGTATTAAATAAATGACTCGCTGGATCTTGCTATAAATTATGCCAAATGCCCTGACCCTTGTTTCGCTTAATGCTCTGACATCTGACCTTGCCTCTCCTCAGGGTCAGGCTTATCTACTATGCCCCAAACCTGTTTTGTTTAAGCAAGGACATGGAGGCTTGTTGCACATAAGCTTTGAGAAAACAAGTAACATAATGGGGAACTTTTCTTAAAGCAGCTTATTAAGTAGCTGTGTTACTCTGAGTAACATCACCATTTAGATTTGTTCTGCAATACATCTTCCATTCAAATTCTTATAAGAAACAGATACAATTCATATAGGATTGGACAGGCTAGATGCAGGAAAAATGTCCCCGATGTTGGGGGAGTCCAGAACGAGGGGTCACAGTTTAAAAATAAGGGTAAGCCATTTAAGACTGAGATGAGGAAAAACTTTTTCACCCAGAGAGTTGTGAATTTGTGGAATTCTCTGCCACAGGTGGCAGTGGAGGCCAATTCACTGGATGTTTTCAAGAGAGAGTTAGATATAGCTCTTGGGGCTAACGGAATCAAGGGATATGGGGAGAAAGCAGGATTTTGGATGATCAGCCATGATCATACTGAATGGCGGTGCTGGCTCGAAGTGCTAAATGGCCTGAACCTATTTTCTATGTTTCTATGTTTCTTCCTTAATTTCCAGGAGCATAATACCAAAATGCCGACACAATATTACACCTCTTCTGCGGCTGTGACTGGAATCCTGCAGCCTCAGACCTCTGGATGTGGAATCCAGACCACCAGGCCAGTGGATCCCTACCCCATCAATGCTGTGGCACGCATTCGCCCAGTGACAGGTACGATTCTCTGGTGTAACGCTAAACCTACCCACTGCCATTAAAATATCTAATTATAATTAGATGAATGATACTTTATAATCACACGTTGTCAAAAGTGTCAAACAAGTTTGAGATATTGCCCAAGGTTGTGCAATTTAAGTTAGAATTTTGCTTTCTGGTTTTATTCCCCGCTATCAAGTCAGACTTGAAAATTCACACTCGTGTCCAATTCTCATTTATTCCCACTTGGCACATGCAATTTTGAAGTCCTGTAAATGCGATAGCTTCCAAAACTTAATCTCCACATACTTTCTCATTGTCCTGATGTGGGGCCTTCAACCAACCATCCATTCCCCCTCTTTAACCCACTAAGTTAGAGTCATAGAAGCATAGAATCGTACAGCATGGATACCGGCCCTTCGGCCCAACTTGACCATGCTGACCAAGCTCCCCCATCTACACTAGTCCCACGTTTGGCCCATTTCCTTCGAAACATTTCCTGTCCATGTACCTGTTCAAATGTCTTTTAAATGTTAAATAGTATCTAATAATAATAATAAATTTTAATTGCGGGCGCCTTTCAAAGTCTCAAGGACACCTTACAGAAATTAACAGAAGAGAAAAAACATATAGTCGGAGTAAAATAAATAATAAGGACATCACCAATACACAAATTAAAGACAGAAATCGCTCCAAAGACAAAAAAATCAAAAAAACACAATGTGAAGAGAGAGCAGCGGCAGCTAAACCGAGCCAGCGTCCACTCTCCCTTCCGACAGCCATCTTGGACACAGACTAACATATTAACTTACACACAAAAAAATCATCCACCCACAATGGTTACCACTGTGGGGGAAGGCACAATGTCCAGTCCCCATCTCCAGTTCACCCAAAGTCAGGCCTATTGAGGCCACCGCAATTGCCTCTACGGAGGCCCGATGTTCCTGGCCGTTCTGGCCGGGTGCTGTTGCCCCGGCGTCGGGAGAGTCCTCTCAGCGGCTGGGCCACCTGGAATGGCCGCTCCTAGCTGGGGACCGCGGCTTCCGAAGCCGACAAGGCCGCGCCGGTTTGGAGCTCCCAGGCTCCCGATGGTAGAGTCGGCGCCGCCCGCTCCGCTCCGCAGACCCGCAGCCCGGAGGTGTTGAACACGGCGGTCACAGCTCACCGGAGCTCCAGCGCGTCGATCCAGCGCGGCGACCCAGGCAAGGCATCGCCCGCTCCGCTCCGCGATAGCGCTCCAGCGCTGTGCCACCACCGAAGCCGAGGTGCTGGGCGGTCCCCGCCAGGAAACGGCGCTCCACGCCCGCTGGTAGGCCACGAGGACGGGTCGACGGGGCAGTCCAGAGAAAAAGCTGCCTCACCGACCAGGTATGGACCTAGAAGTAAGATTACCCCCTACCCCCCACATTAAAAAGTCCATTCCTCCAACAGACGAAGCACAGGACTTACTAAAAACTTCAAAATAAATGAATTAAACGGACGGCTGCTGGTTAGCAGCCGTTCCCCAAGATGGTTCCTCCTCCTGACTCCTCCTCCTCCTGCCTCAACTAGCTCCTCTGACAGCTCATTCCGTATACACACCACCCTCTGTTTGTCAAAGTTGCCACTCAGATTCCTATAAAATCTTTTCTCTCTCCACCTTGAACCTATGTCCTCTGGTTCTTGATTCCCCTACTCTGGGTGAAAGACTCTGTGTGAGAGTCTTATGTGATTATGTCCTGTGTCCTATGTGATTAACCCTATAGCCCCTGTTCCACTTTCCTGAGTTAATCACGAATTCTCCCGAGTTTTCCCCCTTGATTCAAACTCGGAGAATGTCCGTAGCGAGTCCGTAGATATTTCTTAGCGGCTCGTAATGCTAGCCGTAGGTACTCGGGGCATCAGGTAAGTTGGGACAGTTTTTCAGCATGTTGAAAAATGACCACGAATTTAAAAAAATTGCCCCGGGTACCTAAGAATGGCATCTCCGAGTTTGAATCAAGGGGAAATCTCGGGAGAATTTGTGAGTAACTCAAGAAAGTGGGACAGGGGCATATCTATTCCCCTCATGATCTTATACATTACCCTCTATCTATGTGATCTATGTGATCACCCCTTAATCTCTTGCACTCCAGGGAAAATAAGGTCCTAGTTTGTCCAACCTATAGCTCAGGCCCTCAAGACCTGGCAACATCCTCATAATTCTTCTCTGCACTATTTCCAGCTTAACAACATATTTCCAGAGCAGCTCGACTAAAACTGAACACAATACTCCAAATGTTCCTCCAACAGTTTGCATTTTACTTTCTTGTATTATTTCACTTATTTATCACCCCCGAACCCCTTCACTCTCTCCTACTTATTCCTGTTTAGAGTCAGAGAGCCATCCAGCGTGGAAATAGGGCCTTTGGCCCACTCCAACCAACATGTCCCGTCCGCATTAGTCCCACCTGCTTGCATTTAGCCCATATCCCTCTAAACACGTCCTATCCATGTACCTGTTCAAATGTTTTTTAAACTTTGTGATAGTACCTGCCTCAACTACCTCATCAGGCAGTTCGTTCCATACCTACAACCCTTTGTGTAAAAAAAGTTTGTCCCTCAAGTTCCTATTAAATCTTCCCCCCACCCTCCCCCACCTTAAACCTATGTCCTCTGGTTTTTGATTCCCCTCCTCGGGATAAAAGTGTGCATTTACCCTATCTATTCTCTCATCTTATGCTGATTTTTATAGTAAACATAATTCAGTTTCTTTGCTTTAGATCACTTTACCCATAGTCCTGCACATTCTAACTGTGCAACTTTTGCTAGCTCAAAGTTCCACCCTG
Organism: Leucoraja erinaceus; assembly: GCF_028641065.1. Lineage (NCBI taxonomy): Eukaryota > Metazoa > Chordata > Chondrichthyes > Rajiformes > Rajidae > Leucoraja > Leucoraja erinaceus. The sequence continues at coordinate 16,041,571 of NC_073377.1, read as the reverse complement.
TAGCCAATGCTTCTCAAACCTGTCTAATGCCTTGTACTTCCCTCTTCTTGATGACACAAATTTACAATCAATTTCAGTCTGTACCGGTACATGTGGCAATAATAACCCAATACCATTATAGTTATAGAGCCATAGAGTCTTACAGTGTTGAAACTGGCCCTTTGGCCCAACTAGTCCACACATGGCCAACATGTCCCATCCACACTAGTCCCACATGCCTGCATTTGGTCCATAGCCGTCTAAACCCGTCCTATCCATATACCTGTCTAAATGTTTCATAAACGTTGCAATGGTACTAGCTCCTCTGGCAGCTCGTTCCATACACCTACCACCCTTTGCATGAAAAGGTTACCCCTCAGATAATTATTAAATCTTTCCCTGCTCACCTTAAACCTATGTCCTCTGGTTCTCGACTCCCCTACTTTGGGCAAGAGACTTCAAACATCTTAAATATCTTTTCTAATATTTCCTATTATGTTTATTATCAAACTTTGTCTTATAATCCTCTGTGGATCTCCTTTCAAAATTGTATTGCTTTAAATATTCTTTAAATAGTGCTTCTCTATCCAATTTCTAAAGAAGAAGGGTTTCGGCCCGAAACATTGCCTATTTCCTTCGCTCCATAGGTGCTGCTGCACCCGCTGAGTTTCTCCAGCATTTTTGTGTATCCCATTTCTAATCCCTCTTTCCAAGGAGTTCTTTTCCTTCTACCATAATGTACTATTTCATACTTTCATGTTCCCATTTTGTATATTCATCAGCATCTTGTAATTAGCCAGGCTCGTTCTTAGGATTTCTAAGAACTAAAGATATAATTTGCCACAAACAGTATCTTCTGAAATAGCTCTTCCTGTGGCCAAGGTTTGCACCGTGTCAGAAGGCAGCTACCATCACCGACCCAAGGAGCAATTAAGGGTGGGCAATTAAACGCTGGCTCAGCTTATAAAGCCCACATCCCTTGAATGAATTAAAAAAAATAAATGATACTTGTAAATGGTGATCTATTGCATATTCAACATTAATTCCTGTTGAACCCAGTTTCCCGTATTTCAGTCAAAATAATAATTTTTATCCCTTGCATTCTGATCTCAATATGTTCCACTCATTGATGAATACCATTGCAAAGTTATTATTTATTACCTTGCCTCCACCCCAGCATAAATTCTCTCTTTTATCGTTGTAGCCCTACCCTCTACCAAGTTGCTTTCATGTTTTAAATGTATGTATAAAATACTTTGGAATTCTTTTTAATCTGACTTGATAATGACATTTCATGGCCCCTTCTGGCCCACGTAATTCCCTGCTTGATTTATTTCCTGCTTTCTTTATATTACTCAAAGACCCTATCTGAAGTCATCTTCCTAAACATTAGAAATACTTAAGACCAAATTTACAACCTCTTCCCAAATTGTAAATTAGTCAGAAAATGTTTAATTACTCAGTGATGAATACCATTGCAAAGTAATCATTTAGTACCTCACCTCCACCCTGTAACCCCACGCATAAATTCCCTCTTTTACCTTTGAGACGTCCGACCCTTTGCATAGTTACTTTGATTAGTACAGGTGTCAGGGGTTATGGGGAGAAGGCAGGGTTAGAAGGGCGAGATAGATCCATGGCGGAGTGGACTTGATGGGCCGAATGGCCAAATTCTGTTCCTATCACATGACCTTAGTTACTATCATGTTTTTAACATATGTATAAAATGCTTTAGGATCCTCTTTAATCTGACTTGATAATGGCATTTCATGGCCCCTTCTGGCCCAACTAATTCCCTGCTTGATTCTTTCCTGCTTTCTTTATATTCCTCAAAGACCCCGTCTGAATTCATCCTAAAATTTAAATATGCTGACCTTATCCCTTTGAACAAATTTGCAACCTTTCTCGTCATTACTTAATTACTTTGCCGTCCATGTCCTTCCTCCTTAATGGAGCACACAAGTTCTGAACTCAGATCAGCTGCCTTTAATAGACACAAAGTACCTCAGTGGGACAGGCTGCATTTCTGGAGAGAAGGAATGGGTGAAGCTTTGGGTTGAGGCCCTTCTTTAGTCTCGATCCAAAATGTCACCCATTTCTTCTCTCCATAGATGCTGCCTGTCCCGCTGAGTTACTGCAGCATTTTGAATCCATCTTCGGTGTAAACCAGCATCTGCCGTTCCTTCCTACACATTTTATCCAAGGCCTATTATGTTGCTGCACGTAAGAATTTCATTGTTCTGTTTTGGCACATTCAACAATTAAACACTCTTGAGTCTTGTCAGGTCAGATGTGTATGTACTTTTCCAATAGGATTCCAATTCAGGAACATTTCTCCACCGCGAAATAAACCTGTGTGGAACGACCCCAGACAAAAGAGTGAACTATGGACTGGCAGTGTAAAGAAATACAAAGTGATCCTAAATCACAGGTCCACGGAGTCTATCGTCAGTAGAAAGGCCCCGTTTGCTGGTGAGTAATGTTGGGGAATGTCCCTGGATCCTTCATTGGAGTAACGTCATAATATGTCATACATTCATTAGCCCAGACACCCATGTTTACTTCACTGACATTGGGGTGTACTGGAAGGCTCTGCATAATTCTGAACACAGGCCCACCCTTGGCTCCAGAGTCTTGCCCGATTATCCATTTTGTGAACCAACAGAGATCATGGCATCCGAGAGGAGTCAAACAGTATTGGAACGGTCCGTCTAAGCTGCCGGGGGGCCAAGATACTGCAAAGTTGGCCTCGGAAGTCGGCTATGGGCACGGATCCACTAGCTCTGGCTGGGCCGGAGTTCTAGAGCTCCAGCCGCAGGGAGCAAATTCGACCCACCGATCGGCAGCCCAGCCATGGAAGTCTCAATGTGTACCATCATTTGCTGGAAAATTGGTGGTGAACCTTTACCTGCATTGGAGCTTCATATCATGATCTTGCCTGTTGGTTCTGCATTATCTTGGTTCTCCTCTGGGCGATTGTCATTTTTATGTGAGGAAATTAGATCTAGTTTTCTTGAACTAGCACATGTCCGTGGAAAATCTGTGGTCATCTTATATCAGATGTCAGCATTTAACACACATAGTTCTGTCAATTATTTTGAAATGAAGACAGTTTAGTTTAGGTTTTTTAGTGTCACATATACCGGGGAACAGCGAAAACTCATACAACTTCCAACCTTCTGCGTTTTACAGCACGGACATTCGATCCTGGCTACAGATACAAGGATAATCGGATGGGCAACTTCCCTCGATACAACACCCTGAATGATCCCCATCTTTTCAATTACTACGTGAAGAAGTTTGGAGTCGGAAAGCAGCCACGCTGTCTTTCTGTAAGCATATTTGTTGTTCTAAATAATCCATATTTAGTAAATAGCAGCCAATACTGAAGCTGTGAGAGTCTCCTGGAAGTGACATCACAGGTAGATAAGGTGGTGAAGAAGGCGTTAGGCACGATGTCCTTCATCTGTCAGGGCACCGAGTAATAGAGTTGGGTTGTGAAGGAAGGAACTGCAGATAGAAACATGGAAACATAGAAATTAGGTGCAGGAGTAGGCTATTCGGCTCTTCAAGCCTGCACCGCCATTCAATATGATCATGGCTGATCATCCAACTCAGTATCCCGTACCTGCCTTCTCTCCCTACCCTCTGATTCCCTTTAGCCACAAGGGCCACATCTAACTCCCTCTTAAATATAGCCAATGAACTGGCCTCGACTACCCTCTGCGGCAGAGAGTTCCAGAGATTCACCACTCTCTGTGTGAAAAAAGTTCTTCTCATCTCGGTATCTCATCTCGGCAAGTTCATCTCATCTCAGATGTTGGCTTACACAGAGGATTGACACAAAATGCTGGAGTAACTCAGCGGGTCAGACAGCATCTCTGGAGAAATGGAATAGGTGACGGAAGGGTCTTGACCCGAAACGTCACCTATACTATTTTGCAAAAGATGCTACCTGACCGCTACCTGAGTTATTCCGGCATTTTGTGTCTGTCATCAGAGTTGGATTTGTTGTGTTGCTGTTGCACAAGATGGTGGTGAGGATGCCCATGGAGTATTGTTTCAGTTTTATCACCCTGCTATTGGAAAGACATCGTTAGGCTGGAAAGAAGAATGATGAGAATGTTGCCAGGGCTGGAGGACCTGAATTGCAGGGAACGTTTGGGCAGGTCAGGACTTTATTCATTGAACCATAAGAGACTGGGGGGTGATCTTCTAGAGGCACATAATATCACAAGGGCATTGGTAAGGTGAATGCATGGCATTGGTTTAAGTTGAGAGGGTAAAGATTTGGAAGGGACTTGAGAGGCAACTTCATACAGAGGGTGATGAATAATAGACAAGCTGCTAGAGAAAGTGGTTGAGGCAGGTACAATAACAACATTTGAGACATTTGTACAGATGGGAAAGGTTTATAGAGGCATAGGCTAAACAAGGGCAAATGGGACAAGCGTAGATGAAAATCCTGGACAGCATGGACAATCTGGGTGGAGAGTTCTGTTTACATGCTGAATGACACTATGGCTGGAGTGAGATGTCAGCAAGGCAGTTTCTGGTAACATTACAAAATTCTGGTAACATTCTGGAAACTTACAACATTCTTAAGGGGTTGGACAGACTAGATGCAGGAAGATTGTTCCCGATGTTGGGGAAGTCCAGAACAAGGGGTCACAGTTTAAGGATAAGGGGGAAATCTTTTAGGACCGAGATGAGGAAAACATTTTTCACACAGAGAGTGGTGAATCTCTGGAATTCTCTGCCACAGAAGGTAGTGAGGCCAGTTCATTGGCTATATTTTTAGTGGGAGTTAGATGTGTCCCTTGTGGCTAAAGGGATCAGGGGGTACGGAGAGAAGGCAGGTACAGGATACTGAGTTGGATGATCAGCCATGATCATATTGAATGACGGTGCAGGCTCAAAGGGCCGAATGGCCTACTCCTGCACCTATTTTATATGTTTCTATGTTTCTATTATGAATGTAGGTTTCTATCCCACTATTGTTCTGGCTGCAATGATAATTATAGGAATGGGCAGTGGTGGAGAGGGGCGGTGGTGACTGCAAAATCAGCCCTTATTTTCCTCCTGCTTTGCCTCTGTAAGTCGCTCAATAGCAGAAGTTCGGCATCGGAAGCTCCGCTCCGCACATGCAATGAAACCAAACACAAGCACGATGCAGCAGATGTCTGGTGGCATCAGATCAAATTGGCAGAGTCTATACTAGCGCAGTGTGTGTCCAGCAAACATGAAATCCCAGCTCTGAACCTTGCAACAAAGGTGAATAATCTCCTGTCTGAGAACATTCAGGAGGAGTGGGAGTAACCTACCTGATTTCCCAAGTGTGCCTCGTCATTCAATATGATTGTGACTTATCTGTCCCCAGGCCTCAACCCCTCCTCTGTGCCAGTTCCACATTGTCCTCAATACCCCGATCTTTTATCAATGTATCTAATTGCTTTTTTAAATTACCTCCAGTGTTCTTGCATTTACAATCCTCCAGGGGGTGAGAATTCTAGAAATCTACCATCCTCTTGAACAAGAAATTACTATGTGCTTCAGTTTTTAATAATTGTCTCCTTATCTTATAACTATGTCCTCTCCTTCACAACTCTCGGACCTGTGGAAACTATCCTGTCATAGTCCCTATCAATCCAATATCTTCAGCCTATAAGAACATAAAATACAAAAGGTGCACATTAGTTAGTTGTGCCATTCAATAACATTATGGCTGATCTGATTCTGTATTCAACTCAATTTTCTGGACTGTTCCCATTACCACTTGATTCTGCTACAGTCTGAAATCAATCAGCAGAGTCTCACTCCGCATCCATCGCTCCTTGGAGTAGATGTCCAAAATATAGCATCCTTCTGAAATGAGAAACATCTCCTCATTAGAGTTTTAAATGTGCAGCCCCTTGTTCTGAAGTAACAGCCTTTTGTTCTAGATTTTCCAATGAATGGAAATAACTTCTTTGTATTTACCCTGCCACGTCCCTTTTGGATTATACCTGTTTCAATAAGGGCACCAAGATCACCTATGATATTTTGCAATCTTGAATGGTGGAAATAGTGATGATATTGCCATTGGAAAACAGAATTTGAACTATTGTGGGTAGAGTGCTACTGAAATATCAGGTGGATCCAACGGTGAACGAATGCAGATTGAAACAGGAAATTGAAACAGCCAAATGAAAGATCAATTTCCATTTATAATTTCCATTTTCTCACCGCCTGATAGAACTTTCTCAGTCTATTTTAAATGCCTCCTGATTTTTGTGTATTAGCAAGGAGAGAAAGGGAAATGGAAATTAAACAATGGTAGGAAATATTAATGTGGTACCACTTTTTCACGCATGTTTGTAAGCTGACACCAGAGTCATTTCCATTTTCTTCGCTGTTTGGTAAAAATTCCTCGGCCTATTTTCAATGCCTCATGATTTTTGTTTCCAAATGTCACCAGGTCACAATCCCCTTTGTTTTATTCAATGAAAACTATCACTCAATTCTAACCTTGGCTACGATGAAAGCAAGGCTATCCTTGGAATATGGTATAGCGCAGGGCTGCCAACATTGGGTGAGAGTTGGGAGTGAGAAATTTGCGAGTGACGTTTGCAATGTTTTTTGTATGAAGTATTTTTAAGAGGTAACTTTTTAAGGGGTAACTTTATCCACACAAAGGGTGGTGGGTGTATGGAACAAGCTGCCAGAGGAGGTAGTTGAGGCCGGGACCATCCCAACATTTAAGAAAAAGTTAGACTGATACATGGATAGGACAGGTTTGGAGGTATGGACCAAAAGCAGGTGGCGTAGCTGGGACATGTTGGCGGGTGTGGGCAAGTTGGGCCGAAGGGCCTGTTTTCACACTGTATCACTCTATGACTACATTATACCTCTACCATGCATGAATGCTTCAAAATCAAGTGATCGAGTTTTATTGCCATATACTCAAGCATAGAAACATAGAAAATAGGTGCAGGAATAGGCCATTCGGCCCTTCGAGCCAGCACTGCCATTCAATATGATCATGGCTATTCATCTAAAATCAGTACCTCTTTCCTGTTTTTTCCCCATATCCCTTGATGTCGTTAGCCCCAAGAACTAAATGTAACTCTCTCTTGAAAACATCCAGTGAATTGGCCTCCACTGCCTTCTGTGGCAGAGAATTCCACAGATTCACAACTCTCTGCGTGAAGAAAGTTTGTCCTCATCTCAGTCCTAACTGCCCCCCCCCCCCCCCCCCTTATTCTTAAACTGTGTCCCATGGTTCTGAACGCCCCCAACATCAGGAACATTTTTCCTGCAGTTACAGTAAGTAAAAATGTAGCAGACAAGCAGGATGCTTTCACCAACATTTGAAGTCCACCATCTTCCACCGTTTCTACCCACTACTTACTTCCAGCAGCCACTGGTTGTCGTCCAGGATCCACAGAGACTCTCTCTCTCTCTCCCCTCTTTTCCGCTCTCTCTCCTCTCAACCCCCCTCTCTCTCTCCCCTCCCTCTCTCTTTCCCCTCTCTCTCTCCTCTCGCCCTCTCTTTCTCTCCTCTCACCCCCTCTCTCTCCCCTGTCTCCCCCTCTCTCTCTCCCCTCCCCTCTCCCCTCTCCCTCTCTCTCCCCTCTCCCTCTCCCCTCTCTCTCTCCCCCCGTCTCCGTCTATCTCTCTCTCTCCCCTCTCTCTTTCCATCTCCCTCTCTCTCTTTATCTCCCTCTCTCTCTCTCCTTCTCTCTCTCCTCTCTCTCTCTTCCCCCTCTCTCCCTACCACCTTACTCTTCCCCCCTCTCTCTTGTCCCCTCTCTCTCTCCCCCCCCCTCCCTCTCTCTCCCCCTCCCTCTCCCTCCCCCTCTCCCCCTCCCTCCTCTCCTCTCTCTCTCTCCCTCTCTCTCTCCCTCTTTCTTCTCTCTCTCCCCTCCCTCTCCCCCCTCTATCTCCCTCCCACTCTCCCCCTCGCTTCCCCCCTCTCCCTCCCCTCTCTCTCTCTCGCTCCCTCCCTCTCTATCTCCCCCTCTCTCCTCCCTCTCCACACACTCTCCCCTCTCTCTTTCCCTCTCTCTCTCTCTGTCTCTCTCTTCCCCCCTCTCCTCCTCTCTTCCCCATTTCTCCCTCCTACCTCACTCTTCCCCTTGCCCTTTCTCCTCTGTCTCTATCTCTTTTTCTTTGCCCCTATCTCATTCTTTCCCCCGTTTCACTCTTTCCCCCTCTCCCCCTCTCTCTTTTACCACCCCTCTCGCTTACCCCTCTCTCTCCCATTCTCTCCGACCCTCTCCACCTCCCTCTCTCTCTCTCCCTCTTTCTTCCCTCTCACCCCTCTCTCACCCCCCCCCCCCCCCCCCTCCCACCTCTCCCCCCCCCCCCTTCCCCCCCCCCCCCCCCCCCTCTCCCCCCCCCCCCCCCCCCCTCCCTCTCCCTCTGATCAGCGTGAGGGCGTGAGAGTTTGCTTGAGGGCATGAGTCTCACGCTTAAAGCGTGCGAGTTGGCAGCCCTGTATGGCGTGTAGCGGGGAACTCACAGGAGTCCAGCCAAAAACCAAGCGTAACACAAGTGTGCACGAGACGTATGTTATTCTGTAGAGTTCAGCTCCCTACTCCTCACTGGTCACGGGACTTTGCCCGGCCTTAAATACCCACTCAGGTAGAAACCCCGTGACTAGCGCCTCCCACACCACGAAGCCTCCCTCCCTCCAGAACCAAGGGTCCGTTGTGCCCGTGGCTTGCCACCAAGTGCTGCCACAAGAGTTTTGTTTCCTCCACCTCCAAAAATGCTTTGCTTAAAGCTGAAGGAAATGTGCTCCTGATGCTTCCAGAGTTTGAGGTTTTCAGACTGATTTCCCATTTGATAAAGAAAGCAAGATGACTAAAATCTTTTATTCAAATATCCAGTGGCATCTTCTTTAACTAGGGCCAACAGCACAGACCAAAATTATATCATTATTACAAAGTGACAAGCCACAGGCATTAATAGGAAGAAATTAATGCATGAGAAATTGATGTAAAATATAGTAGGCTGTTGAGCTAGACAAACATCCATATGTTTAAGGATAAAAGAGAAACTTTCTAGTCTTCTAATTAAATGCATTGAAAAGAATTCATCAAATGTATCCAAGGTGGTCTTATAGCTATGCTTATCTTGAAATTACATTTTTATATCTTTTTGAGGCAATTTAATATAATGTGAATTAACTTTATATAAAATTGATTCTTGTTTCAATGTGATATTCAGCGCTCGAGGAGTGCTCTGCTTCCACGATCATTTAGCTCCCGCTGTGACCTGTCGAGGACTGGGTCCCTTGCTGACGGTGATGTTTTGTACAAAGTGATGGTGAAAACGGGCGAGAAGAGAGAAGCGGGGACTGATGCAAAGGTGAGGAAAATTCACTACTCTAACTAGTGATAATAGAGTGATAGTCATACAGTGTGGATACAGACCCTTCAGCCCAATTTGCCCACACCAGCCAACACATCCCATCTACACTAGTCCCACTTGCATGCATTTGATCCAAATCCCTCTAAACCATATAACCATATAACAATTACAGCATGGAAACAGGCCATCTCGACCCTTCTAGTCCGTGCCGAACACGCATTCTCCCCTAGTCCCATATACCTGCGCTCAGACCATAACCCTCCATTCCTTTCCCGTCCATATAACTATCCAATTTATTTTTAAATGATAAAAACTAACCTGCCTCCACCACCTTCACTGGAAGTTCATTCCACACAGCCACCATTCTCTGAGTAAAGAAGTTCCCCCTCATGTTACCCCTAAACTTCAGTCCCTTAATTCTCAAGTCATGTCCCCTTGTTTGAATCTTCCCTACTCTCAGTGGGAAAAGCTTATCCACGTCAACTCTGTCTATCCCTCTCATCATTTTAAAGACCTCTATCAAGTCCCCCCTTAACCTTCTGCACTCCAAAGAATAAAGCCCTAACTTGTTCAACCTTTCTCTGTAACTTAGTTGCCAAAACCCAGGCAACATTCTAGTAAATCTCCTCTGTTTTGTTGACATCCTTCCTATAATTAGGCGACCAAAATTGTACACCATACTCCAGAATTGGCCTCACCAATGCCTTGTACAATTTTAACATTACATCCCAACTTCTATACTCAATGCTCTGATTTATAAAGGCCAGCACACCAAAAGCTTTCTTTACCACCCTATCTACATGAGATTCTACTTTCAGGGAACTGTGCACAGTTATTCCCAGATCCCTCTGTTCACCTGCATTCTTCAATTCCCTACCATTTACCATGTATGTCCTATTTTGATTTGTCCTGCCAAGATGTAGCACCTCACACTTATCAGCATTAAACTCCATCTGCCATCTTTCAGCCCACTCTTCCAACTGGCATAAATCGCTCTGTAGACTTTGAAAATCTACTTCATTATCCACAACCCCACCTATCTTAGTATCAGCTGCATACTTACTAATCCAATTTACCACACCATCATCCAGATCATTGATGCACATGACAAACAACAGTGGACCCAACACAGATCCCTGTGGCACCCCACTAGTCACTGGCCTCCAACCTGACAAACAACCATCCACCATTACTCTCTGGCATCTCCCATTCAGCCACTATTGAATCCATCTTGCTACTCCACCATTAACACCCAACCATTGAACCTTCTTAACCAACCTTCCATAAACCTAGCCTATCCACGTACCTGTCTAAATGTTGCTTAAACATTGCAATAGTACCTGCCTCAATTTCCTCCTCTAGCAGCTCATTCCATAAACCCACCACCCTTTCTGTGAAAAAGTTCTCCTTCATGGGGTCAGTTTTTCGGAGCCCCGCGCGATGTCGGGACCAGCTCCGCACAACTCCATACGGCTCCGGCGATCAAAGTGGGACCGGCCCCATGAGGCCGTAAGGCTCAAGCGACCACGTTAGGTGGCGCTTGCCGCATGGAGTCGCTTAGGTTGCGCTTGCCGCATGGAGTCGCATGCTCGTGGGACAGGCCCTTAATGCCGATTTGTCATCATGCTTCAGTTAAAAGACAAATGCATCCAATGTGTTTTTCTGTGGTGCGATTGTTTAGAGAGGAAACATTAGTCATATCACCCCTTGCTAATGCTTAAATAAATAAGTCATTCAAAATGAGAAACGTAATCAGTACATCAGGCAGCAATTGTGGAGAGAGAACCAGAATTAGTGTATCACTTCAATCTCCTTTCATCAGAAATTTTCTGCTGATCATCTTTAACCTAAAACATTAATTCTATATCTATCTTCACAGATGCTGCCTGATCTGCATTTTCTATTTTATTTCTGATTTCCAACATTTTCCTTTTGTTTTCATTCGGAACATTTACAATTTATAATGTATCCTGAGTCGTAGAATTTGCATTTGTTTGTGGTTTTCACCCCTTCTTTGCATGTTTATTTTCTGTTATAGTCAACCTAGTATCTACAATTTAATTCTGATTTTTTTCAATAAATTATGAAACTTCATAGTTGTAAAACTAATTTGAAAATAACAGCATTATATATGTAAAAGTATTACAAATCTTCATTAACATTGTTCCAAGAAGGGCTTTGTTTACCTCATGATGGTTAATAAAAAAAAGCAGATTCACTAAAGGAAGAGCTTACAAACAAACCCGGCACTTCATTAAACCCTATCTATTCAATTCTTGCCTGTATCACATCGCTCTAAAAACCTTTTTGCTGCCATCTTCATATCTTTATCCAGAACTTTTTCTCAGGTATACCTCCACTCAAACCTGACCTCTCCTAAACTTAAATCAGACCTGACTTGCTCAAATCCGATTTGACTTCTCCAATGCTCACTGTGGAACTGACATTTTCAAGGCTGCATTCCGACCTCATTTCTAAATGATTCCTGTTATGGCTGAGGGCCTCTTTAGTTTTTTTCATTTTCCTGGGTTTATTAATCCATGTTTGTTTGCTTCTTGTCTTTTTCAAGCTAATCATTTGTAAAGACTAGAAAAGGTCCTTCCAGATTTGTAACCCCTGTGCTTTCTTCTGGACTCTGTTGTGGTGTGACTGATAAATGCATCATTTCTGAGACCCCATCAAAAGGATCATTGTGTTGTGCGTTGCATATAATGATCTTCTGATGTGTGGAGACTGTAGGTTTGAATTCTGCCGGGCTCTCTTGTGGTCTACCCTGCACACAGCTACACCGAGTTGGATTTGCTGCAGGAATTTCTTTAGGCCAGGAATCCGCGTGTCTTCTGAACGTTCTGAAATCTTCCTGTTGATTCAAAGTTGTTTTCTCGTGGTCATGCCCAGCTCTGAATGTTACAGAATGCTCCTGACATGTTTCTGGCAAGTCTTCAGGTTTGATGTCCACTACATTTTCCTGGTGATGGGCTTCGATAAAGCTATGTGGGTTTGGCCCTCTCAGATCTACGCTTGGATTTACCTCTGAGGGATTCTTATTGCATTTTCTTCTTACAGCACTAAGACGTATTCTTAGCAGGTTGCCTCGGCACCCCTCATGCGTGACTGGTACATTTGTATTCTTTAGATCAGATTTGACTGTACGGGCACTCTCCTGATGATTGCTTGTAACAAGGCCTTTCAGATCTGCCTTCTTCACTTCATCTTCACAACTCCTCTGAGCTGCGACTGCAGGAAGTCCACTACCGGCGTCAAATGCGAGAGCTCCCCCTGGTGATGAGCCTGCATTAAGTCCAACATTGGGAATGAATGGTTCAGGACCCCTCTGAAGCCTGACATTCGTGGGGCACTCACGAGCACTGATCTCTGAGGAAACCTCCCCCTGAGCTGGGTTATTTAAAGGGATATAGTTGAGCAAGATACCTGTGCCATTTTCAGAGAGACTGCCATCCACACAATCCTCTTGTTTTGACAGCTCTGAACCACTTCCATACCTAGCAGTCACACGGTTGCCCTGAGGTGTTTCAACTACAGAACTATTTTTTTGTTTGTCTTCTACAATGCCACAGATGTGTTGATGTTCCCCAGAATTCCTTTGGCATTTAACTACTTCAGTCTTTACTTCTGAAAGATGTCCCTGGACTTCCCCTACTGGCAGACTGCTTGGATTTGGCTGTCTTTGCTCCACACTTTCTGTAGGTTCCACATCAATGGGATTATCCAAATCTGATCCCCTTTCACGTTCTCTCGTGGCTGTTTCTGGTCTGAATGTAGTGACACTCCCCTGATGACTGAATGCACTAGGACTGTTCAGATTTGACCTCGTTGTTTCTTTACAATGGCTACAGGGACTTCCAGTGGCCAGTGTGGAAGGACAGCCCGTTGATGAGCCTGCGTTAACACTGCCTTCGGGCTTGAGAGGCACTGGATATTCCTGAACGTTTGGAGGGTTTACATTGTGCCTTATTTGTGTGTGACTTCTCTGACGTCCTTCTGCTGCAGAAATGCTCCTTGACTCCATGTCAGAGAGACTCTCGTTGAGGCCAAGATTTGCACAATTTGATATTTCTTGCACGTCTCCAGGTGCAACACCTGTAAAATTCCCCTGGGATTGTTCAAACAGTGGATCATCTTCTCCAGTACCATGCAAGTTGGACTTGCTCAGCTGTACTCTGGAGTTCCCATGGAATCCAACCTCTTCAGAAGGAGACCTCTGATATTTACCTTCATCATGATTATCGATATCAATCGTTTGCACACCTGTAGTCCCCTTGGCTGTGACATGTGTGTCAAGATCTTCTCCGACAGCTGGATCTGGTCTAGTTGTGAGAACATTCCCCTCATGGTGGACTGTTCCAGTATTCTTCAGATTTGAATTCTTCATATCTCCATCAGTGCTCCGCAGAGGTGAAGCTGCTTCAAGACTACTTTCGGAAACCATTGCAGCAGAAGCCCAATGCAGAGGGGAGTTTACTTGAGGATGACCCTCAGGTCCGAGAACCATGGAACTCTGTTGAGGATTGAAGTTTGTAGAACTGTCACTTTGTCTGATCTCTATTTCACTCTTTTGTGTTGTATTTGCCGCAGGAGAGTGTCTGGGCTTGACATTCACCTGATTCACATGGTTGTTGACATATACACATTGGAGCGGCTTCGACGTATCAGAATAATTTCCAGGTGGGACCCGTGGAGGATTCTCCTGATGTGATTCGTGAGCAGGAATGTCACCCCATTTGCTTTCCACAAAACTTTGGCGGTTTGACTCGCTCATCAAGTCCCTAGAATTCCCATGAGGTATAACTGTTGCATGAGCTTCTTCTGAAATGACTTCCAAATGACTCCACTGGTATATTCTGCCACCAGGACTGTTAAATGCGAGGGCTCTCAAGTCACTGCTCCCTTTAGGTGTAATGTCGGGAGGACTACACAGATTTGATGTTGGATCTTCCCTACTAAGTGTTTTTGGACTGAGTATATCAGCACATTCCTGACGAATCATTTCAATCAGACTCTTCAGATTTTGGTACTTAATTTCTTCATCAGAGGTCCATGAGGGTGAGTCTTCATCAAGACTTGCTTTAGAAGCTGTTGCAGAAGGGCCCCCTGATACTGACCTTGCTTTGGGCCCATCCTCAGGGTTGAGAATCACAGGAACTACCTGAGGGATGAATTTGAAATAATCTTCGCTGAGTTCAGTGTGACTCCATTCGAGTTTGCTCTCTCCACAATCATCTTCACGTTCCTTATCTACCAGGTTGACCACTTCACGAGGTGTCATTCGAGTACCTGGGCCATCTACAGATATACCTTCTGGATTCTCACAATCCGGCTCCACTACGGAAACCTTTCCTTGTCCACTCTGTGAAATACCATGGAGGTTTTGCTGTTCGTCACAATTCTCCTGCTGTTTGATTATGTTCAGAGCCTCTTCAGCATTGACTTCCAGAGGTCTCCCCTCACATATTCTTGCTACCGAACTATTATGATTCAAATCTATTGCCCTCTCAGGTGAGGAAACTATAGGACTCGCCATGTTTGATGTCAGATCTTTTACAGTAGTTGCTTCTGATATTAATCTCCCAACACATTCCTCACCATTGACTACTCCAGCGGTACTCAGATTAGATTTCTTCATTTCCCCATCAAGGCCACATTGAGATGTGAATGCACCAGGGCTGCTATGATAATCAGTTGTGGAATGTCTCCCTGACAATGAAGCTGCATTAAGACTACATTCTGGAATGAGTACCGGAGGATCCATTTGCTGCTTGAATGTTGTAAGACTCGTCTCAACCTCTGTGCAAACCCTCTGAGGTGCATTCGCCACAGGATCAGGTTTGGATTTGTTGTATGCTTGACTCACATTGCAGCCAACATTGTCAGGGAACACTGGCGACTTTTCTCCAGATGTAACCGTTGTAGTATTTTCCTGAGGCTTCTCTAAAGTGAAAACCTCGTCTTCAACGCCCTGTGTACTTTGCTGCTCACCAGAAGTCCCACAGTATTTGTCTATCTTAGGGCTTGCTTCCTTATTGACTTGTAATGGACTCTCTTGCAATTGTCTTACTTTGGGACAGTTAGGACTTTGCTCTTTCAGACTGCTACTCCCCTCAAGTGCGATCTCTGCAGAACTATCTAAATTTAATGGCCTCTTATCCTCACCAGCTGATGTTTCTGGTCTGATTGAAACAACGCTCTCCTGACAACTAACTGCTCTTGGACTATTTAGCTTTGATATTGTCATTGCTTCAGAAGAGTTACACTCGGGTGAGACTACTCCGGAACTTCTTTCAGAGTCCACCGCTGAGGGACCGCGTGGCGATGAGCTTGCTATAGGACTGTCTCCAGATAGTATGACGGGATAGTCTTGACGCTTGAACTTTGTAGCACTCTTGTAAAGTTGAACCACGACGTACAGATTCTCAACAGCCCTGTTGACATCCAGAAGTCTCCCCTGATCACTACTTGGAGTAGGACTACTAAAAGGCATGTCATTCGGGCATTCCTCTGTGCTCTCATGGTGTGTGTTTGAGTCAAAGCTTCCCCGATGAGTCTCCAGTTTGTCATCAGTAAAAGCCTGTAATTTTCCTCGAGAATCTTCAGCTGTGACTGCAACATTACAGGCCTGAGGAGTGATGGGTAAAGGGATGTTAAGATGTGATTCACTTGGGCATTTACTATGATTCGTGGGAGATGAGGTTGGTACAGCGTTTTTTTGTGCTTGTATGTCAATAAAGTCCTTTCTTTGATCGACCTCCGCAGCCTGTAAATTTTCCTTGTCGTCCTCGTCTAATACATTATATTCATGGAAACCGTCTTTCACTGTGTTAGCCAAGTTTGTTGCCTTAAAGTCTTCACAGCTATCCGTGTTGCTGGATATGCTTTCCGAACTGCCCTCCACTTTGATTTCATGTGGTATATCAGTAGCGGATTTAATGAGGCTTGGTACATGGCCTTCCTCAGGATATTGGCACTGCTTATCTTCAGTAGTTGTGTGGTAAAGTCCAGCATTTTTAGGATCCCTCTCGGTTTCCAGTACCAAGCTTTCTTCAGAGTTATTTTCCTGGGTCGTTGACATGGTTTTATCGTCACATTGCTGTAGTGAAAGACTAACCGTTGACCCTCCATTCGCAAGACCTGGATTTGGTTCTAACAAAAGGTGATTCCCATTCATTTTGGCTGGAGGGCTTCCTTTCGTACTTGCTTCTAATGAACTGGAGGGAATGATGACTGTAAGGGAAATATTGATAGTTGCCTTGTTATCTTCTTCAGGATTGCCTGCTGTACTGGCTGAAGCTCTGCTCACTAGACCTCCACCTTGTGATTTGACTTCTACACAATTCCCATGGAGTCTAGCCAGCAAATTGTCTTCATCACTCTTTGTTTCCCTTGCACACTCAGGTGTTGCGCCAATCGCAGCACTCTTCTGAGATTCATCTTTTGTAACATTTACTCCAGGATTAATTTCCAGGGAGAGGCCATGGCATTTTATAGCCTTACAATTTCCATTGATAGCAGATGACTTTTGAATGCCATGGAAATGATTGAGCATGACATAACCTTCTTCAGGATTGATCCCTACAGGATTCTCAAAGCTTCCAATCTTTGCAGGGCCAAGCACCTTTGGATTATCCTGACATTTTTCATTGACGTTTTGAACATCTACTCGATTCCTTTCGGGCATGGTCCCCCAAGGTCGGTCAGCTGTTGGATCAACATGTGGCTTGACCGCCATAGGACTCCCAAAAGGTCTCCTTACTGGAAGATTATCGGGGGTGGGATAATTCGGGTGAACACCAAAACAGCCTTCACATTTTACAGTGGGGAGGGTACCAAGGGAACCGACTGCCACAGGGCTTTCATAAGCCGTAAGTTGCGAAACAGTTGTAACTGGCCTTTGGGAATTGAAGTTGGCAGGACTGTACAAATCTACATATTTCATGTCCTCCCCGGAACTGATGTACGGTTTGAACATGGACGGATTCCCATGGATGGGCGCCATCAAAGGGCTAATGTAACTTGTCATTGGCATGGCTTCCGCAATGGCGTGCTGTCTGGCTATGGCAAGACGTTCTTCTAAACTTAAGTTTAAATAACTACCTGAAGCTCCAGCCCCAGGAGGACTCCATGGAAAGTGCGATGGTGTAGAATTATCCCAGTTTGGAATCCTCGTGTCTGGTCCTGGGTAGTTGTTGAATTGTCGAATTGGGGCAGGACAGCCATGAGGCCTGAATGGTAATGGGCCATTGAAACCTCCCATCGATGCAGGAGTCTCAAATTGTCTGATCGATAATGGACTGCTAACAGTTTGGGCATGGATGTTTAAGCGTTCTACATCATACATTGGATTCCAATGATAACCCAAGCCTATTGGAGTCTCTGGAGTTACAATTGTTGCAGGATTTGTTATTTGCATGGAACTGTAGGTGGGATATTCTTGGCTTGTGGATGCTTGTCCTTGGGGCTTCATTGAAACAAATTGTGTTTCATTCCTGAATTCTAAAGGATTCACATGAAATCTGACATCTGCGGGAATATTTATACTTGACACCTTTAGGTCTTCTATTTCAGGGTACCTAAAGGGCCTGACTCCCATCAGGCTTGTTTTGGGTATGACGTTTGCAAAGTTAGTTTCGTGTTGTCCAGCTACAGTCCTATTGTAAAGTTGACTTTCCATGGTATTCCAATGGGGCTCAGTCCTTATAAAACCGGCTTGGCATGTTCCCATTTCAAGAGGATTCTTATTTATATCATTCAAGACCATTTGTGGCCTGCCTCCTGTTGCTGCCAGAGAGCCACAAAGGGGGGTTGCAGTTGCAAGACTGTACTGATTTGACATCTGCATGTCATTTTGCAGATAATTTTGTAGATTAACTGCCACAGGAGGCTGCCATGTTACATGCTCATCAGAATTAACATTTATTGGGCTCGTCGATACTTTATCCTCTGCAGGGCCTATTGCCTTTGATGGCAACAGGTCCTCAATGTACCTCGGAAATGGCACTTCTGATAAAGAACTCGCGTAGGATCTCACCATTAGGGGGTTATTCATTGTTGACTTGTTTAGGTTAGTTTCATAATTGACTGGACACCAACCTGTTCCATAAAAGCCCTGAGCTCCACGTGCTCCAAGATTCCATTCAGGGTTCACTGCCGGAGATACCCGAGGCGTATTGACTACAAAAGCACTGCATGCGTTCATTTTTCTCACATCGTCACTCGGAAGGATTCTAGACCTGGCTGTAAATTCAGTTTCCCCTGGCCCAACAGATGTATGAAGATTGAGATTTGACATCTTCAGATCCTCAGGACCCCTGTGGTACCCGACCCTGGCTACACCACTCTCAGCTCTGATAGACACTGGACTCATTTTGGATGTGACCATGTTATTATCTTCCTGGCGTTCATTTATTTCACGACTCCCATAGCCCTTCGTTGCCAACGGGCTTTCAATGGTTGAGATCATGAGCACTTCTGTAGAGTTTTCTGCACTTCTATTCATCGATGAATCCCTGTAGGGCCTTCCTGCTAAAATAATCTCTTCAGTTTGGACCTTCAATGGAAGATCTGAAGATGGCATCTTTACCATGTCATCAGGGCTCCAATGGAGCCCAACCCCAGGACTGCTGTGAGATGTATAACTGTTTGGATCACCCTCAGACTCTAGATCTGCTGCACTCCCATAGAACTCGCCTTCTGTCTGACTTCCATAGGGGCTTATTTGTATTGAACTTCCAAGGTACTTAGTTTCCATTGAAATTTCATTTGGCCCAGTTTCCATTGATTTTCCAGGGGGTCCCATTTCCATTGGACTCCCAGATGGTTTTGTTTCTAATAAACCCCCAAGAGCTGAGTTCTCAAGCAGCCTTGTTTCTGTTGGATTTCCATGCAGTCTTGATTCTGTAGAGCTTCCTTGGCGACTAATTTCTCCGGGCATCTTGTCGAGGCTGAATTCCATTTGTCCCCGATTGAGGGGGGTTTGCATTTTACCACCATGGGGACTAATTTCCCTTCGACTTTCATATGACATGATTTCTTCAGGATCTCTTTCATTGTTTCTTACCTCTGCAGGATTCACTGCTGCAGGTCTTTGCAAATTTGAAATCTTTGGGTGTGTTTCAGCTCCAGCAGGGATGTCCAGATTTGACTCCATGAGAACACCTTTTGAATACCCCAGCTGGGATTTGCAAACATTCACAGAAGCATTTTGACTAATGGGACTCCCTCTTCTTCTATGATACATCCATGACAATTGCAGTAACTTTTCGGTCTAGAACAGCCTCAAAGATGTGTGTGAGTTCCATACAGAGAGGTTTCTTCAGATTTTCTTAAATACATTTATTTTGGTCTTTCACATGATTTCAGCATTGCTTTTATGTTGAATTTGCAACTGCAAACTCACCTTTAGATGAAACTTTTTTTGCTTTTTACCAGGCAAGCCCACCCTTTTCTAGCTCCTCCCCCAGTTCAATTGTGACAAGTGTGAGAACTGTTGCCATGGTTACGCAACAATGAAAACTTCCAGCTCTGAGCAGCATCCTCTGGATAGGAAACTCAGTACCGAATGGTGCACAACACAATTCTGAGGATACATCTTTGGGGAGAAATATCTAAACAATGGCAATTGACTATCAGAGGAGTTATATTCTAGGTAGTGTCTGTAATGTGCCCCATCTAACAATCAAAGTAGTCTTTTCATAAGTAGATGGAATTAGGCATGTCATTTTTCAGACAGACCTACATTATCAGCTAGAGTGTGGTCCTGACCTCCCATCTACCTCATTGGAGCCCTATGAACTATCTTTAATCGGACTTTATCAGGTTATATCAGACTTTAACCTGCATTAAAATATTGTAATCTTTATCCTTTATCTGTGCACTGGGGTCAAGGAAAGAGTGTTCACGTCGCGGCCCTGTTTCCACCAATCTTCCCACCACCATGCACAAGAAACACAAGAAGCGACAAGACAGAGACCATTTCATGCAGATGCCGAGAGGTGTGTTCAGCTCTGGGTGAACAACTTGTAATCTTGTGTGTGGACTCGATAAGATCTGTGCACTGTGGTCGGCTTGATTGTAATCATGTATCGTCTTTTCTTTAAACGGATAGAATAGCATCTAAAGCTTTTCACTGTACAACAGTACACGTAACAATAATAAACTAAACTCATCTAAAAAAAAACCCAGTAAAAGTAGTGCTAACTAATGTCAACCATAAAATTATCCAACTGATGGCATTTTTCAGGCCCTGGGGAACTTAACTCTGGTTTTTCACGGGCCAAACCAGACCACCTCCCTGGTTTAATGGTGGCCAGGCCTATCATAAGAACACTCTTCCTATCGCCACTTACATCCATCCAGAAGAGCAGACAGATAATTACTTTGCGATTTTATCTGCCCTGCACGGGATTATTAATTTAATTTTCATATTTGACCCTTGGAAGGGACTAAAATACACAACCCCCTGACTCAGTGGCAATCCAAGGCAGGTAGAGCATAGAACAGAATAGCATAGGAACATACACTTTGGCCATGTCGAACATGATGCCAGATTAAACTAATCTGCTCTGCCTACAGGCGATCCATATACTTCATTTGCCTGCATATCCATGGGCCTATCTATAAGCCTCTTAAATGTTACTATTGTAACTGCCACCACCACCTCCCAACAGTGTATTCCTGACATGCATCACTTTCTGTGTTTCAAAACCTTCCCTACACATTTCCTTTAAAATTTGCCCCATCACCTTAAAACCACACCCTATAGTCCTTGAAATTTTCACTTTGGTTAAAAACTTCTGACTATCCTATCTATGCCTCTCTTAATTGTAATACACTTCTATGACATCTCCCCTCGCCATCTGATGTTCCAGAGAAAACTATCCAACTTTCTCCAATCTCTACTTATAGGTAATTCCCTCTAATCCAGGCAACTTTCAGCAACCCTCTGCAAAGTTTCCATATCCTTCCGGTTATGGGGCCACCAGACCTTTGCACAATATTCCAAATGCAGCCAAACCAAAGTCTCATAAAGCTGCACCATGACTTCCTGACTCTTATGCCAGTGTCCCAGTTGATACAAACTCATTGCATACCAGTGCAAGGCATTTCCCAATGACTTGAATCCATCCCACTTGTGGTATTGGATGGGTACATCTTGAAACTCTCCATCCCTTCCACTGTGCTCTGCATCAGTCACTCCAGTACATTAGGCGTGTGGACCGAACTTTGGACATTTTGTAAACGCCGCCAAAATATGGCGACTCAGGAACGTGTGATCTATGCAAAAGGAATTTCACTGTGCAATGCACACGTGGCAATAAAGCACCATTGTGCAATTGATCCATTGGAGTGCAAGAGGATGAGGGGTGATAAACACTTCAAGAATTCAGAGTCTGTCCTTTGAACACCACAGAGGACACTATCAAGGTCCTATTTTAGGCCAATGTAAACATTACAATTCGTCAGTATAAAAATTCTCATCCTATCACTGATGCTCACAATTTCACACTGCTTCACAAAAAAAACAGGGAAAAACATATCATTGTTAAGCAGGTAACGCAATTGAAAGGGAGTATATTCAGATCTACAATGAGATTCTTTAGGAATCTAGTCCTTTGTCACAGGAAAACACATAAGGTAGACGATGCCTTATGTCTTTTACCCGGAGTAGGAGAGGCAAAAACTCCATGACATTGGTTTATGGTGAGAGGGGAAAGATTTAATAGGTACCTGAAGGGCAACATATTGACAGGGTGGTGGGTATATGGAATGAGCTGCCAGATGACGTAGTAGGGGCAGATACTATAACAACATTTAAAAGACACTTGAGCAAGGACATGGATAGGAAAGATTTAGAGGGATATAGGCCAAAGGCAGGTGGACTAGTGTAGATGAGGCATCTTGGTTGACATGGGCATGTTGGGCCAAAAGGCTTGCTTCCACGCTGTGTGAATATGACTCTATAACTACTCCCACCCCCTGCGCCGCTGAAATTGTACCATTTACCTACATAGTCACGGCAATTTAACATCAATTAAACTACCAATGTACGTATGGGATGTGGGATGAAACCGGAGCTTCCAAAGGAAACCCAGGCGTTCCCAGGGAGAACGCACAAATCCCAAGCCCCATACTGGGGGGTCAGCATTGAAGTTGAGCACTGGGGCTGTTTGCTGTATTCCTGTCCTGCTGTGTCATCCCTGGTTGGGATGTTAGCAGTCCAGGTAAACTGGCTTCGTAACATTACAGTAATATACATTTCTGAAGTTGAATTAACCTGGAAAGGCCTGGTGTGGAACAGGATCCCAAACCTGGGTGAAAGCATGTAAATAAGTTTCACTTAAGTTTGAACACTGCCCAGTTTATCACGGGTACTGGCCTCCCCACCATCAAAGGGATTTGCAGAAGTTGCTACCTCGAAAAGGCAGCCAACATCATCAGAGACCCACTTTTGCCCAGAGACGGGGAATCAATGACCAGAAGACATTGGTTTAAAGTGAACGGGAAGAGATTTAATAGGAATCTGAGGGCTAACCTTTTCACACAAAGAGAGGTAGGTGCATGGAACGAGCTGCCAGAGGAGGTAGTTAACCATATAACCATATAACCATATAACAATTACAGCACGGAAACAGGCCATCTCGGCCCTACAAGTCCGTGCCGATCAAATTTTTTTTTCTCCTTAGTCCCACCTGCCTGCACTCATACCACAACCCTCCATTCCCTTCTCATCCATATGCCTATCCAATTTATTTTTAAATGATACCAATGAACCTGCCTCCACCACTTCCACTGGAAGCTCATTCCACACCGCTACCACTCTTTTGAGGCAGGGATGATTGCAATGTTTAAGTAACAAACTCATTGAGGGAGAGCACAGATCTAGGAATGAGACGGGGAAAATAATTCATCATTGATTGCCAGTGTGCAAGGATATTGGTTGCTGGTTGCACACACTGAACTTTTTTTTTCTCTCTCGTTTATCATATTGTTTACAGTGTACTATGTTTACATATTCTGTTGTTCTGCAGCAAGTAAGAATGTCATTGTTCTATCTGGGACACATGACAATAAAACACTCTTGACTCTTTTTACCTCAGTAAAATTGTTTAGTTTCCAGACCTGTTGAACGAGTAGCCATGTTTCAACAATGTCACATCCCCAGGGTGAGTTTGAAGATGGGAATGATAGTAAATCATGTGCCATCTTCATCAGGTTTTCCTGCAAATGAAAGGATCACGAGGAAAATTGACCAAAAAGCGTCTGTGGAAGAATTACCTGTCAAAAAATACTGACAGGCCAAAATCATTCTCCTTCAACAAGGGATCATCACATATGTTCAAGATCTGTGGACCAGACATTGGGGAACTCCAGAACATCACATTAGAGGTAACTGTGCAAAAAGTACATTCATCGGACATTTGTTAACTAAATATTTATTGTCTTTCATATCTGCATTTTATCCTAGAGCAGGTCAATTATTAGGCTCATTTCCATGCTGTTTCCCGATAATCTTGTACTTTGCTTTTATTAGTTCCCATTTCAATTGCATTTACATCTAACAATCTGTAAGGCAATACATACCAAATAGCACCAACACTACAAAACTGTTTCCCCCATGTTGCCTTTGTTTTTTATGCAGTCAATGTAACTCAATAGACAATAGCCAATAGGTGCAGGAGTAGGCCATTCGGCTCTTAGAGCCAGCACCAACATTCACTGTGATCATGGCAGATCATCCGCATTTAGTACCCCGTCCCTGCCTTCCCACCATATCCCCTGACTTTAAGAGCTCTATCTAATTCTCTCTTGAAACCATCCAGAGAATTGGCCTCCACTGCCTTCTGAGGCAGAGAATTCCACAGATTCACAACTCTCTAGTTAAAAGGGTTTTTCCTCATCTCCGTTCTAAATGGCCTACCTCTTATTCTTAGAGTGTGGCCCCTGGTTCGGGACTCCTACATCATCGGGAACATGTTTCCTGCCTCTAGCGTGTCCAATCCCTTAATAATCATATATGCTTCAATAAGATGCCCTCTCATTCTTCTAAATCCCAGAGTATAAAAGCCCAGCTGCTCCATTCTCTCAGCATATGAAAGTCCCATCACCCCGGGAATTAACCTTGTAAACCTACGCTGCACTCCCTCAAGGGCAAGAATGTCCTTCTTCCAATTTGGTGATCAAAACTGCACACAATACTCCAGGTGTGGTCTCACTGGGGCCTTGTACAACTGTAGAAGGACCTCTTTGCTCTTATACTCAACTCCTCTTGTTATAAAGGCCAACATGCCACTAGCCTTCTTCACTGCCTGCTGTACCTGCATGCTTACTTTCAGTGACTGCTGAACAAGGACCCCCACTTTAACCATTCAGATAATAATCTGCCTTCCTGTTTTTGCCACCAAAATGGTGGCACCTCACATTTGTCCACATCTGCCATGCATCTGCCCACTCATCCAACCTGTCCAAGTCACCCTGCATCCTCATAGCATCCTCCTCACAGTTCACACTGCCACCCAGCTTTGTGTTATCTGAAAATTTGCTGATGTTACTTTGAATCCCTTCATCCAAATCATTGATGTATATTGTAAATAGCTGCGGTCCCAGCACTGAGCCTTGCTGTACCCCACTAGCCACTGCCTGCCATTCTGAAAGGGACTAGTTAATCCCTACTCTTTGTTTCCTGCCAACTAATTTTCTATCCATGTCAGTACCCTACCCCCAATACCATGTGCTCTAATTTTGCCCACTGATCTCCTATGTGGGACCTTATCACAAGTGCAGAGAGACAGAGGGGTGTAAAATGAGGGTAGAAGCAATAGGTAGCAAGGTGAAAAGTAAAAGTGGCAGGCAGACAAATCCAGGGCAAAAATCAAAAAGAGCCACTTTTCAACATAATTGTATAAGGGATAAGAGTGTTGTTAAAACAAGCCTGAAAACTTTGTGTCTCAATGCAAGGAGCATTCGTAATAAGTTGGATGAGTTGAATGTGTAGATAGTTATGAATGAATATGATATAGTTGGGATCACGGAGACATGGCTCCAGGGTGACCAAGGCTGGGAGCTGAACATCCAGGGATATTCAATATTCAGGAGGGATAGACAGAAAGGAAAAGGAGGTGGGGTAGCGTTGCTGGTTAGAGAGGAGATTAACGCAATAGAAAGCATGGAGGATGTTGATAACTGCAACATGCAACTGGCTCATAATACCACACACACAAAGACCACATAGGTTTCTGTTCCCTTTTTTATGGAGATCAGGCCAGGTTTTGATTTTGACACAGGCCTGCTATCAGAATGGATTAGCGTGAGGATTCATCTCTACACTATTTTAGCCCCCAATTCAATCTTCTGGCTTGGCATCCAGTGTGAAGATTTCAGAAGCTCTTCAATGCCCTGACATTTCGCTATTTTGCACATCACACTAAACGCATTTTGATCTTCACATCCCCGTATCCCCTCTCTTTCAACCGCCCTTCTTTGAGAAGTTTCCTTAGAATTTTTTCC
Source organism: Leucoraja erinaceus (assembly GCF_028641065.1). NCBI lineage: Eukaryota > Metazoa > Chordata > Chondrichthyes > Rajiformes > Rajidae > Leucoraja > Leucoraja erinaceus. The sequence goes on along the minus strand of NC_073377.1, from coordinate 16,015,717 downwards.
TTTACAAGCAATGAAGCACATTTTAATATCCTAAACCATTGACCACATTCGAATTATGGGACTGTTCTATCATTTGCCACTCTGTATGCTGCTAATTGTCAGCATCAGTGGATGAGTATCTCTGGATACTTGGAACTATTCGGAATGATCATGACTTTTCTCCTCATCATTTCAGCATTATAGTTACTTTGTACAATATATCTGCACTGATATTAACTCCAAGGGTATTTTTGCCTTCTCTTATCATCTCCTCAGCACGATGGTCTGGAAATGCGACAGGCATGGTACGTTGAACAGGTTTCCATCACAAACACAGCTCGGAACAAGTCCTGGAATATTTCCTGCAGGACCTGGCTGTCCCTGTTTCACACAGATTGCCAACTAAGTCGTACATTCAGTCCCATAACTGGAAGACGGAATGAATATTCTGGTTAGTAAGAGACGGTCAGTCGGTATATTAGATCTGAGGGTGTCGTTCAGTTTATAAACCTTCTGCTTTCTCACTCCCTGGCCAAGGAATAGTCCTTTTGATTTATAAGATTGCAGTTGAATAAAGTTGACTGAATCAGCTGTGAAGGAAATTGGGAATTTGGCCAGACCAAAAATAAATAGGAATGTTTGTGAACTAATTATTCTGTTTTTAATTACAAAAGCAATTTACGAATGGCAAAAACCACTTAAGTAGAATGGGAAATATGTATAATTTCCTTGCACAATGCTAAAAGAAAGTAGTATCAACTTCAGAAGTTCCTCCATGTCTTTACACAACTGTGCTCGTATTTTTTGGAAATATAATGAACAGCTGTACATCTGGAGTGAAAGATATGAGTGTTATGACAAGACGGTGATATTTTCCCAATGCCATGTGCATCTCACCTCTGAATGGACGAAAACTATTGCATTGAGCTTTTTGGAAAAGTAGCTATGCTTTGTCCAGATTTGAAGTACAGGTGCACAACCTTTTATCCGAAAGCCTTGGGACCAGACACTTTTCGTAATTCGGAATTTTTTGGCTTTCGGAATGGAAGATTTTTAGCGTAGACTTTAGTGGCTGGCTCAGTGGTAGAGTGCTCGGCTCATATCCGCAAGGTCGCGAGTTTGCGCCTCGATCCCGGCAGTTACTCGATCGCGAGTTTGAGTCTTTAATGTAGTTTTTTCTTGCAGAATAGGAGAGAATAGGGAGGGTTAGGCTGGGATCATTCTCTGCGAGATGATCTTAGTGCGGGAGACAAGTGTAGGAGAGTTATACTGACTGTGTGGGCAGAACTTTGGAAGTGATTGCCCACCATTCTCAAAAGCCGCTGTGTCTCCCTGTCCCTCCAACTCCAGAGGAATCTGCTCCCCGATGGGCCGCTATGGCGACAAGTGGCAGTTGGCCCACAGCCCAAGCTGCGCCACCCCAAGAACAAGACGTACCTTGCACACCATCAGCTTCTGCCCCTACGTGTTCCTCTGGAGTTGGAGCGGGGCTGGGCTGGAGTTGCTGATCCGGGATCTCCGTGCTTGCAGTGGGCCTGGGGGTCGGTGTCCCGATGAAGGGGTGCAACTCGGGCTGTGGGCGAACTGCCACTTGTTGCCGTAGCGGCCCATCGGGGAGCGGCTTCTGGTGGTCCTGATGTCTCTCAGCTCCTGTCCAGGGGGATGGCCGGAGACGTCAGGACCAACAGGAACCCGCTCCCCGATGCGCCGCTACAGCAACAAGTGGCAGTTCGCCCACAGCCCGAGCTGCGCCCCCTCATCCGCAACCCGGGTTCCTCTGGAGTTGGAGCGGGGCTGGGCTAGAGTTGCTGCTGGCTGTGAGTCTCTGGGATCTCCGTGCTTGCAGTCGCTGTCCCGTTGGTCCTGACGTCTCCGGCCACCCCCCTGGACAGGAGCTGAGACTGGGAACTGTACCGCCCTTGCCCCCTCCCTCTGCAACTGCAAACAACCCCACAGTCTCAGCTCCTGTACAGGGGGTGGCCGGAGACGTCACAGCCCGAGCTGCGCCCTCTCATCCGCAACCCCAAGAACAAGACGTACCTTGCACGCCATCAGCTTCTGTCCCTACGGGGAGCGTGTTCCTCTGGAGTTGGAATGGGGCTGGGTTGCTGCTGGCTGTGGGTCTCTGGGATCTCCGTGCTTGCAGTGGGCCTGGGGGTCGGTGTCCTGTTGGTCCTGACGTCTCCGGTGACTGGCACTAACCTGCTGGCATTGCCGATGTGAAGACAGTGCAAAGCCCCCACGCCGGTGCAATGGGCGGGGAGCTGGAGAGGGGAGGGAAGGGGTCACACACATGGCTGGGAAGCAGAGGGGTGTAGGTGGGGGGTGAAACTGAAGGGAGCGACAATCTGCTGCTGCCTGCCCACTGAGTTGAAAAGTTCCCACGCAAGACTCACGATACACTGTGTATCGTGAGTCTACCGTGGGAACTTTTTAACTCAGCGGGCAGGCAGCAGCAGATTGTCAATTATTAACCCTCCCGCGCAATATACCCTCACCTTCTCTTTTATGAATGGGGATTTAGTTCCCCTTTCTTCGAGGACCGACCGGAGGTTCCGCTGTCACCTCTGCGGGCCGCCCTCGGTGAACGTCTTCAAGGACCTTTCTTCAAGGACCGAAAAAATGTCCGCTATTCGTAGCTTTTCTTTGTTTGTAATTTCGGATAAAAGGTTGTGCACCTGTACTATCTTTGTCAAGATACTATCTTTGTCAAGATAGTGAGTGGCGGCACCTAACGGCAGCGGCTTGACTACAGTCGTCTGTTTTTTTTTTTGTCTTGTTAGATGTATGTCTTGAGCTAGTTTTTATTATTATTTTTAGCTGTGTATATGTGGAGGGTGGTGGGGGGGCTGTGGGGGAAACCGTTTAATCTCTTCCCTGTACGGGGACCCGACTTTTTCCCTGTTGGGTCTCCGGTGTCGTTGGGCCTAACATCGAGGAGCCCGTGGCGGCCTCCAGCCGGGACCAACGTTAGGGCTCCAGTCGCGGAGCCTGCGGACCTGACATCGCGAAGCTGGCCGACTTCGGAGCGGGGAAAGCTGTGGTGGCGCGCGGCTGCGACCCGACCGGAGTTCGGAGGCTCCGGCCGCAAGTCCGGTGGACGGGAACATCGGGAGCTCGCAGGTCCCGGGTGGGAGACCGCTTTTCCGAGCTCCGTAACAGCAACTTCTCCTGCTGGAACCGCAGGGTTTAAAGGAGATGGAGCTGGGGCCTAACATCACCCGGCGTGGCGTAAACGGCCACGGGTCTTACCATCGCCCGCCGGGGGCTTTAACATCGGAGCCCCAGTCGCCTCGACGCTGCAGTTGGAGAAGAACAAAGGGAAGAGATAAAGATTTTGCCTTCCATCACAGTGAGGAGTTGTTGGAGATTCACTGTGATGGATGTTTGTGTAAACTGTGTTAAGTGTTGATCTTGGGTTTATTTTAATGTAAAAACTGTAGAAATGAAATTTCGTTCAAACCTAGGTTTGAATGACAATAAATAGCATTCCATTCCATTCCAAGTTTAATTTTTACTTGGAGCTGACAAGTTAATTGTAACTGGGACGTGTAAAGATGCCAGTCTGAAGCCAAAGTGCAGTTCTGGCAAAGGTTCAAGTTCAAGTTCACATTTATTGCCACATGCACCAGTTGAGGTACAATTGGATTTACCTTGCAGCCATACAAACAAAGGAGCACAATACACAATAGAATATAACATGAACATCCACCACAGTGGAATCAACATTCTTCACTGTGGTGGAAGGCAGTAACTTTGTCAGTCCTCCTTTGTTCATCCGTGGTCGGGGCCATGAACCCTCCGCAGTCACCGCTACAGATGGCCCGATGTACAGGCCCTCTCGTCGGGATCCTCGAAACTCCGACGTTAGGACGGACGGACACTCCGCGGCTTGGAGGTCCCGAATCGGCCGCTTCCTACCGTAGACCGGGGCTTCACGATGTTATAGGCCACAGGCCGGCGGTCGGAGCTCTTTTCCAGCGATCCCCGGCAAAGGATCCCAGGCTCCATGATGGAAAGTCCACACCGTGCCCGTGGCTAGAAGCTCCTGCAGACTGCGGCTTCAGGATCAGCGCCCGCGGCCTCTGCTGCTGATGCTCCGAGGCAGCGCAGAGGATCGGTGAGCCTGCCTCTGAGGGCGCTGATGGCTGATGATCCTCCAGAGGAGGTGAGGAGGGAGACTGGGGGGATTGAGGCAGTGGAGGGGGTAGGGAGGGAGAGGAGGTAGAGGAGGGAAATTGGGCCTCACTCGGGCGACCAGCGGCCTCGCTTGGGTTGGCGCCAGCCCGCTGCCTCACTCCGGTCCACCCCACCCCCACCCCCACCCCCGCACGCGACCTCGCTCAGGTCTGTGCCCGCAGCCTCTGCTGCTGGTGCCGCCCTCTGTGAGTCCTGACTGCACCGCCATCGCACCCTCCCCCAGCTCCAGCCCCTTCTCCTCTGGTCCCATCCACTGGTTCCTGCACCCCTCCCCCGTGATACCCGCCTCCTCCTCTCCACACCCCCACCCCCACCCACACATCCCCCTTCTCCCCTACACCCCCCCCACCCACACACCCCTTCCCTCTTACACACACCCCTCCCCCCACATCCACCTCCTCCCTCCCACACACCCCTCTCCCTCCTCCGACATCCTCCCTCCCCCCCACACCGCCCTCCCTGCTCCCGCCCCCACCAACACCCACCTCCCGCCCCCACTTGGCCACCCCCTGCCCCCGACCCCCCCCCTGCCCCCGACCCCCCCCTGCCCCCCCGACCCCCCCCCTGCCCCGTACATCATCCACCCCACCGCCACCTCCATAAATTCCATTATTTTCCTTGGGGGTGTGGGGGTGATGGGGGCTCCTGTCTCCAGGGTGAATGCCGACACCACGTTGGGGGACAGGGCTCAACAGGGCCCAGCCGGTCCCACTCGGTCTAGTCATTCTATAAAAGAATAGCAACAATAAGTCCCCTCTCAGTACTTGGAACGAGAGAACTCGTAGATCAAGTGTATTCGTGTGAGCAACTCTTCAAACTTGACAGCTGGAACTGAGCCACAGAGATCCAAGGGACTGTCAATTAGTTTCTCAGCAAAAATAGAATCCACCTGAATCTTTTATTAAAATAGAAATGGATACCCGCAGGCCCGTACACAGGGTAAGTAGCGGTATAATTAAACTGAAAATACAATAAAAACCAACCATAAAATAACAAGAAATACTTCCAACTAAATGAGGCTTTGGGAATTTCTTTCAATACCATAGCATTGTTCTTCCACAAGTTGGACACTTACTGCCCTCTGCAAGCAGTTGACACATTCTAAGCCCGTACAGCTAATCAACCTCATGGCGATGTGAATGTAGCCTGTGATCAGTGCATCATGGACAAACCTTATCCTGCCATCAACATATAACCCGTTCGCTTGTACTTTCCAGAGGAACGGCTCTACTGACCCCCTTATTAACATTTACAACAGCCTCTCTATGCAACCCGGCAGGAATGATTTTCACTGCCACTGGATTGCTTTTATAAACCTAGAAAAAAAATGGAATTGAAAGCCATCACTGCAGAATTAACTCTCAGTAGTGTCTGATGACATTTTTGAGGGATCCATTGTTGGATTCCACATACATCCGCACGGACAGACAGACGTATGAGGTACTGCATCTACACACACATAAAATGCAAAGGTACATGTGAGAAAGAGGAGCACAGGGATGGAGGACAAGAGAGAAAGGAAACCGTACGTTCACGAGTAACACCACTGTTCTCAGAAGAGTCATTTTAAATACAACGGTTCTGACCTGATTATCTAAGCATCTTTTGGCTGATTCAAAGTAAAATCTGGAGTGCTCATTGCTTTCTCTGTATTCTATCATCTCCGCTGATTTTCCAGGCATCAGTGAAGCAGGATTCAGTTTTAATGTGAAACCACTCCTTGGCTTGAGAGAGGGGACGCATCAATTGGTCCTGCTCTCACCAATTCTCTGCCGTGTCACGTTCCTCTGGGCTGGGCTTGCTATCACCTGGAGGAAAAAGAAAACTCTTGACCTTTACCTAGGCAGCAAGTGCAGGGAGGTGCAGCAGTCAAAGTGGAAAGAAAACTACAAGGCTTTTTTTTAATAAGGCAAAAGAAGAATGTTTCTTTTGAAACAAAGGTTTGGAAAAGTAAGACTTTACTGAAGCTGGTGTGGTGGAAACATCTGAAAGACATGATGAGAAAGAAAACTGGTGAGGCAGGTAAGTGACATTTGAATTATTTCATTTCATGTAGCCATTGATTTTAGGTTGCGTTGGTCCTTGCTGAGTTAAAGTAAGGTGAAGATTGAGCTATTTATTGAGATCTTATTTGACGTTTTTATCCCATGAAGAACAAGCAGCGTCTGAAGTCTGCAGGTTGGTTAGCAGTTGTGTTAAAGAATTATAGTGGGTTAACATTTTAGATTTAATTGAGAAAGTATTGTGTCCCAACTGTTCACCCATAGTGCTGACGATGTCTCTACTGCAGCATACATGCCACTGGGTGGATGTGCGGTCTGATTTGAGTGTGCTTTACATTTCAATCCAATGCAAAACGATTCAGGCATCGTTTTTGGCACAAATAGCATATTTTGCAAATTTTGAGCACTGTGAATTCTGTTGAGGTGAAATCATTTGTTGAAAAGTGCGCAGCAAAACAGCAGGAGCAATGAGCTGCGGAAACCAGTCAAGCATATCATCACTGCTTTGCAATTTGCAGTTGGAAATTTCAACCGGGTTTTTCTCCTTTGCAGCAAACAAATATCGTGTTTGTGCATGAGAACAATCCATGAGGGGGATAATGGGGTTTATCCTCCTTCTGTAGCACAAGAATACCAGAAAACACTCCGACCCTCGCAATGTGTTGCAAGCAGGGAACAATATTTGTCAGAGATGAGCGGAGCTGCATTTTGATTTCTAGTTCTCCAAAAGCTGCTGTGAAGTTATTCAGAGTGACGATAACTGAAAACCTGGAATTAGCTACTGTGAGCTGCGAAACCGGTGAATTGGAAATGACTGAGCTGCATGTTGTTTGAGTGGCTCTCTGCTAGTGTGCCAGAGGGGTGTAATGTTTGTACAGGTACCAGTGCAGTGTAATTATGAAGTGCTCTGATGCTGACTTCAAGCATTGCAGCAGAATTCAGACTGGTGGTGAAACAGGTCTGCATTTGAATGCCCAGTCTGCTAAAGTGCTGACCACTGGAAATTAGACATTGCAGCAAATCCTTCTTGATCAGCACGACTCCAAAGATAGTGTCAGTTAAAATTGTGCTGTACCCTTTGTCCTTTATCCGTTATCAGTGCACTGTAGATGGCTTGATTTCATTCATGTATAGTCTTTCCTTTGTGTGGATAAGACACAAACAGAAGCTTTTCACTGTACCTCGGTGCACGTGACAATAATAAACTAAACTGTACTACACAATACTCTATACTACGTTTGGCCTGCACACCTTTATTTTCAGCATTTTCTGTTTTTGTTCGAGATTTTCAGCATCTACAGTTTCTTTTCTTTTTCAAAGAAAATCAAATAATTTCTGTATAAAGTGGAAAACCTACTTCTCTGATAAACTTGATCTGATCGATACTTTACTGTCACGTGCACTTGGTACAGTGAGGTTCTTTGTTTGCACACAGTACACGTTTGCGAGAGTCGCCACGTAAAGGAAGGCGACAAAGTTATAAAAGTATCGAATATAGTGTCTCTTCCTCCCCCCCCCCCCCCCCCAGTCCCTCCCTCTTTGTTCTCCGTGCCCCCCCCCCCCCTCCAATGCTAGATCCTTTGTTCTCGGTCCCTCCCCCTCGCCCCCCCCCCATGTCGGGTCCCTATTTGTTCTCGGTGATGTGTCCTCCACCGACCGCCTCGACTCACGTGGGCGACAGCTCTCCGACGGCCCTCCACTCTCGCTGAGGACACTCTTGCTTGACAACGGCCCTGCTCGCTCATGGACATCCCTCTCGTTCATCGACGGCCCTCCACTCTCACCAACGACCCAGGATACGGCAACATTTCAGGAAGATGGCTCACCAACGCCAATGTCAATGTGTGGGCAGATAGTGATGGCAATAAAAGCTGCCCTTGAAAACCATGTAAATGATGAAGCAGAAAAACTCTCCCCTGTACCAATTTCAGAATAGGCAAGTGCCTTCGTCTATCCTTCGCTCGGAGTGGCCCTCTTGTGAAGAACAATCAACTGAGGAAGGTGCTCAGCTCTTTCTGGCTACAGTGGAAGAATGGAGGAGGGCACTGGAGACAGAATATAATGAAAGAAACATTTTGAGCCTGAAACATTTTGAGCCCATCTACGCTAGTCCCACCTACCTGCATTTAGCCATAACCCTCCAAACCTTTCATATCCATGTACCTGTCCAAATCTTTCTTAAACACTGTGATAGTACCTGCCTCAACTACCTCCTATGGCAGCTTGTTCCATAAACCCACCGCCCTCTGGGTATAAAAAGTTGCCCTCAGGTTCCTATTAAATCTTTTCCGTTTCACCTTAACCTATGTCCTCAGGTTCTTGATTTCCCTATTCTGGGTAAAAAGACTATGCATTCACCCTCTCTATTGCCCACATGATCTTACACACCTCTTTAAGGTGACCCCTCATCCCCCTGTGCACCAAGGAATAAAGTCCTAGATTGTCCATCCTCACTCCCCACCAACATCCTCAGGACTTTCTACAGGGGCACGGTGGAGTCCGTACTCACGTACTGCATAAATACGTGGTACTCCAACTGTAACTGCTCGGACAGGAAGGCTCTGCAGAGGGTAGTGAGGGGAGCAGAGAGGATCATTGGAGTCCAGAAGTTCCAGAGGTTAGATGTAGGAAGGAACGGCAGATGCTGGTTTAAACTGAAGATAGACACATATATCTGGAGTAACTCAACGGGTTGTCTCAGTATCTCTGGAGAAAAGGAATAGGTGACGTTTCAGGTCGAGACCCTTCTTCAGACTAAGAGTCAGGGGAAAGGGAAACGAGTGATATAGACGGTGATGTAGTGAGATATAGAACAAATGAATGAAAGATATGCAAAAAAGTAACAATGATAAAGGAAACAGGCCACTGTTAGCTGAGTGCTGGGTGAGAACGAGTTACAGACAAGAGACTCAACAAGACGACTTTGAAGCTGGTACAACTTGTGTGGGGGAGGGATGCAGAGAGAGAGAATGCAAGTGGAAAATGTGTGGCCACCGGGAGATCGCGTAGGCTAAAGCGGATTGAGCAAAGGTGTTCAGTGAAAACCAGATTTCATCCCGGGACCTCAGTGAGACCAAGTGTAGACTTGACAATTGGTTCATTGAACACTTACGTTCAGTCCGCCTAGGCCTACGCGATCACCCGGTTCCCAAACAGTTTAACTCCCTTTCCCATTCCCATACCCATCATTAAGAAAGAACTGTAGATGCTGGTAAAATCGAAGGTAGACACAAAATGCTGGAGTAACTCAGCAGGTGAGGCAGCACCTTTGGAGAGAAGGAATTGGCGATGTTTCGGGTCGAGACCCTTCTTCAGACTGATATCAGGGGAGTAGGTAGGAAAAAGAAAGAATGCAGGCGGAGACAGTAAGACAAGTGGGAGAACTGGGAAGAGGGAGGGAGAGGAGAGATAAAGCAAGTGCTATTTGAAGTTAGGGAAGTCAATGTTCATACTGCTGGGGTGTAAGTTACCCCAGCGAAATATGAGGTGCTGTTCCTCCAATTTGCACTGGGCCTCACTCTGACAATGGAGGAGGCCCAGGACAGAAAGGTCAGATTGGGAATGGGAGGGGGAGTTGAAGTGCTCGGCCACCGGGAGATCAGGTAGGTTAACACGGACTGAGCGGAGGTGTTCAGTGAAACGATCGCCGAGCCTGCGCATGGTCTCGCCGATGTAGAGAAGTTGACACCTGGAACAGCGGATACAGTAGATGAGGTTGGAGGAGGTGCAAGTGAACCTCTGTCTCACCTGGAAAGACTGTTTGGGCACTTGGACGGAGTCGAGGGGTAGGTATAGAGGCAGGTGTTGCATCTCCTGCGGTTGCGGAGGAAAGTACCTGGGGAGGGGGTGGTTTGAATGGGAAGGGACGAGTTGACCAGGGAGTTTCGGAGTGAACGGTCTCTGCGGAAAGCAGAAAGGGGTGGAGATGGGAAGATGTGGCCAGTAGTGGGATCCAATTGGAGGTGGCCTGAGCCTCCTCCACTGTCAGAATGAGGCCACACACAAATCGGAGGAACAGCACCCCATATTTTGCTTGGGCAGCTTACAACACAGCGGTATGAAATTTGATTTCTCTAATTTCAAGTAACTCCTGCATTTCTTCCCTCCACCCTAGTCATCCTACTGTTTGCATCCTTGCATCCCTGTCGTTAGCACATCCATTATGGACTTCACCCTTCCTGAGGGCATTTGTTGCCGCCTCTGTTTTGTTCTGGCCTTCTCTATCTTTCAGTCTGAAGAAGGTTTATTCCTTTTATCCAGAGATACTGCCTGATTAATCTGATTACGCCAGCATTTTGTGTCTATCTTCCAAGTGTGTTCTCCAGCCCGCCAGATGTTCTGGTGTATGGGTGTACAGATTCATAAACCAATTACATAGACATAAAAGGCAGGAAAATGGAATTAGTGCAGAAACATAGAAACGTAGAAAATAGGTGCAGGAGTAGGCCATTCGGCCCTTTGAGCCTGCACCGCCATTCAATATGATCATGGCTGATCATCCAACTCAGTATCCTGTACCTGCCTTCTCTCCATACACCCTGATCCCTTTAGCCACAAGGGCCTCATCTATCTCCCTCTTAAATATAGCCAATGAACTGGCCTCAATTTCTCATCTCGGTCCTAAAATACTTCCCCCTTATCCTTAAACTGTGACCCCTTGTTCTGGACTTCCCCAAAATCGGGAACAATCTTCCTGCATCTAGCCTGTCCAACCCCTTAAGAATTTTGTAAGTTTCTATAAGATCCCCCCTCAATCTTCTAAATTCTAGCGAATGCAAGCCGAGTCTATCCAGTCTTTTTTCATATGAAAGTCTTTCATAGAAGGTACAACTAGAGGTAAGATGTGATTAGTGAAAGGGCCTGGGCTTCTGCAATGTCCAGCTATATGACTCTATGACCCTTAGGACTTGATGGCCTGAACTATAAAGAGAAGTTGGGCAGGCTAGGACTTTATTCTTTGGAGCGCAGGATGCCAAGGGGTGATCTTATAGAGGTGCAGGCTGCCATATTCAACCTGTCTATTTAATTGCAGACTTCCCTATCATTTACTCTGAGACATGGATACTGTTCACGGAGAAAAGGCTGATTAATTCTGTCTCAAAATACAGTGATTGTTCTTTATCATCTTTCCCATCTTCTCATTAAAGTCAATCAATTTAAAACCCTACTGCCCTGTCAGGTCTCCACATTTTCACTGTGGTTGTTTTGGAAGGAATGCTAATTGTAATTCAGGCTGGTAGCTAGCTATTCACAGTGGTGAGATCTGCGTGGTCTTGCCTTTTAAGTGACAATCAAAAGACGTTCTTTTCACAATCAAAATAATACTTTATTAGCCAAGTATGTTTTGCATCATATGAGGAATTTCATTTGCCAAGTCAGTCATACAAATAAAAAGCAACGGAACACACAAAATACATTTTAATATAAACATCCACCACAGTGACTCCTCCACATTCCTCACTTTGATGGAAGGTGAAAGAAAAGTTGAGATCTCTTCCCTTCTTTGCTCTCCCACGGTCGGGGGAAGGCGAACCTCACTGTGGTGAAGTTCCAGTGGCATAGGTATCATAGAAACATAGAAAATAGGTGCAGGAGTAGGCCATTCGGCCCTTCGAGCCTGCACCGCCATTCAATATGATCATGGCTGATCCAACGTGACCCAACAAATACAGACTATATAAATGGTTGGATATATTCATGACGTGTACTGATCCTGGTCGGGGTGCTAAATTTGTCAGGCCAACAGCCCTGACCTAGGGGGGACAAAGACAGAAACATAGAAACATAGACATAGAAAATAGGTGCAGGAGTAGGCCATTCGGCCCTTCGAGCCTGCACCGCCAAAGGTCAGTCAGCATTTGTGATCCTGACCACTCCATCCCTGCCAGCTCCATCTAATGATGTTAAGCTTTAACTGCCTCCTGCCCTGGCTCCAGCCAAGGCAAGACAATAGCTAACATTAACATTCCTGAAACTATAAAACCAATTTCATATCAAATAAAGTTGGTCAAGGTTTTCCAAATGAATTTGCACCCAGTGTAAAGAGTTGTATTATGCACAAATAGTATTGGGCAAAGTCTTGTTGGATTTTCCATCTATGTGAATTGAAATTCACTTCCTTTTCACTTCAACTCTAAACTTATTGACCAAAGACATCAAAGGGGCATCATGCGTTCCGGTGATTTTGGACCAATAAGCAATAAGGGGGGGGGGGGGGGGGGGGGGGGGGGGGGGGGGGGGGGGGGGGGGGGGCATGATGGCGCAGCGGTAGAGATACTGCCTTACAGAGCAAGAGACCCGGGTTCAATACTGACCATGGGTGCTGTGTGTATGGAATTTGTACGTTCTCACCAAGATCTTCAGTTTCCTCCCACACTCCAAAGACGTATAGGTTTGTAGGTTAATTGGCTTGATATAGATGTAAAATTACCTTTAGTGTGTGTAGGGTAGTGCTAATGTGCGGGGATCGCTGGTCGGTACAGACTCGGTGGGCCGAAGAGACTGTTTTGTGCTGTATCTCTAATCTAAACTAAATAGTTTTATCTAAGGAGAGAAAGAAACAAAGAAAATGATGGAGAAAAAAACAAAAAAGAATTGTAGTCAAGCTATTTGTAGAAAGCAACGAAATAAGATGGAAAGATGTATTCTTATGCAGTTCTGGTTGCCCTGCCTATAGGAGGATGTTAGTCCTTTCCCCAGGGTATGGGAGATTACAACTTGCAGGCATAGGTTTAAGGTGAGAAGGGAAAGATTTAAAAGAGATTTAAAAGAAGATGCAGAGTGCAGAATATAGTTCTCAGATTGTAGCACAAAACGGAGAGTTAACAGGGGAAGAAGCTGTTCCTACCGCAAGTCTGGTGGTGCATGCTTTCAAACTTCTCTACCTCTTACTGAATGGGAGTGGGGAGAAGAAGGGATGGCAGGGTGGTACAAGACTTTGATTATATTGGCCGTTTTCCAAGGCAGCATGAAGTCTAGATGGAGTCAATGATGGGAAGTCTGGTCTGTGGGCGGCATGTGCAACTCTTTGCAATTCCATCCAGTCTTGGGCAGGGTTGTTCCCAAACCAAGTTGTGGTGCAATCTGACAGGATGTGTCTGCAGAGTTTTTTTAAGTCATTGGAGGCATGCTTAATTTCCTCAGTCTCCTCAGGAAGTGGGGACGTTGGAGTGCCTTCTTGGCTGTAATATCTATGCAGTTGGTCCACGACAGATTGCTGGCAATATTAGTGCCAAGGAATGTGAAGTTCTCAACCATTTCCACTTCACCTCATTGATGCTGATTGCGGAATGAACAGGCTTCCTGAAGGTGACAATTAGCTCCTTCGTCTAGCTGACATTGTTGTCCTGACACCATGTTACTAAGTTTTAGAAACATAGAAACATAGAAATTAGGTGCAGGAGTAGGCCATTCGGCCCTTCGAGCCTGCACCGCCATTCAATATGATTGATCATGGCTGATCATCCAACTCAGTATCCCGTACCTGCCTTCTCTCCATACCCTCTGATCTCCTTAGCCACAGGGCCACATCTAACTCCCTCTTAAATATAGCCAATGAACTGGCCTCGACTACCCTCTGTGGCAGAGAGTTCCAGAGATTCACCACCCTCTGTGTGAAAAAAGTTCTTCTCATCTCGGTTTTTAAAGGATTTCCCCCTTATCCTTAAGCTGTGACCCCTTGTCCTGGACTTCCCCAACATCGGGAGCAATCTTCCTGCATCTAGCCTGTCCAACCCCTTAAGAATTTTGTAAGTTTCTATAAGATCGCCTCTCAATCTCCTAAATTCTAGAGAGTATAAACCAAGTCTATCCAGTCTTTCTTCATAAGACAGTCCTGACATCCCAGGAATCGGTCTGGCGAACCTTCTCTGCACTTCCTCTATGGCAATAATGTCCTTCCTCAGATTTGGAGATCAAAACTGTACGCAATACTCCAGGTGTGGTCTCACCAAGACCCTGTACAACTGCAGTAGAACCTCCCTGCTCCTATACTCAAATCCTTTTGCTATGAAACTCTATCACCTTCCTGTACTCCATCTCATCATTGTCCACATGGTTGAGCTGAAGGGTCTGTATCTGTGCAGTATGGCTCTATGACTCTAATGACCCTACATAGTATGTTTCACAATACCTGTAGTGCTGCAATAAGTATTAGTTCACATTCTTCTGCTCAAGACATTGAGTAGTTCAGCTTAGTTTAGAGATACAGCGTGGAAACAGGCCCTTTGGTCCACTGAGTCCACACCCATGGTCAGGAGCGAACCCGGTCTCCGGTGCTGTAAGGCAGAAACTCTCCCGCTGCGCCACTGTGCCGCCCAAAACCACAATCTTCTTACTAACTACATAGAACCATTCGGCCCTTCGACCCAGCACCGCCATTCATTGTGATCATGGCTGATCGTCCCATATCAATAACCCGTGCTTGCCTTCCCATACAGCCATACAATTAAAAAAGGGACACAACACACTATAGGGTTTGACATAAAACATCCCCACACAGCAGAATCAAAGTTTCCCACTGTGTGGGAAGGCACCAAAGTCAGTCTCTTCCTCCATTATTCCCCGTGGTCAGGGCCTCCCCAAGCCCCTCCGCAGTTGTCGCTACGGGCGGCCCGATGTCCAGGACCGCACGCCGGGGTGATACAAGTCCGACGTCGGGGCTGCGGGACGTCCTCAGCGGCGTGGACACGGAGTCAGCCCCCCTACCGGAGTCGGTGGCTTCCAAAGTCCGCAGGCCACGCCGGGTGGATACTGCTGCTGGAGACCCTCTGCAAGGTGCCCCAGGACTGCGCGATGACGGTCAGCGCTTCCTGCGTTGGAAGCTCTCCGCACCAGAGCTCCACGATGTTGGAGCAGCGGCTCAACGCTTCGGAGCTCCAAACGGCGACCCGGGTAGGCATCGCCCGCTCCGCGGTGACTCCAGCGCTGCGCCGCCGCTGTAGCAGCCCCGGTCCGGTTCCCGGTCCCGGGTAGGAAAGGCCGCTCCGATCCAGCTGGTAGGCCGCGAGGTGGGGGACGAGGACGCGACTCGGAGAAATAGTCGCGTCCCCGCCCGGAAGAGACTGGGAAACGGTTTCCCCCTTACCCTGCCCCCCTCCCCCACATAGAAAAGTTAAAGTTTCCCCCAACACAGACTTTAGACTAACTAAAAATAATAAAAAAGATAGAAATAACAGACAGGCTGTAGGTAGAGGCGGCTGCCAGTGCAGCGCCCCCTAGAGGAATAAATCTATCTTGTATCTTGTATCCCCATATCCCTTGACTCCACTAGCCGCTAGAGCTCTATCTAACTCTCTTAAATCCATCCAGTGATTTGGCCTCCACTGCCCTCTGTGGCAGGGAATTCCATAAATTCACAACTCTGGGTGAAAAAGTTTTTTCTCACTACAGTGCATTCAGAAAGTATTCAGACCCTTTCGTTTTCCACATTTTGTTACGTTGCCAGCCTTATTTTTAAATGGATTAAATTCTTTTTTTTCATCATCAATCCACACACAATACTCCAGAATGAAAGGAAGAGAATGCAGGTGTTTCGAAAATTTTGCAAAGTAATTAAAAATAAATAACTGAAATACCACATTTACATAAGTATTCAGACCCATTGCAATGACACTCAAAATTGAGCTTAGGTTCATCCTGTTTCCATTGATTATCCTTGAGATGTTTCTACAACTTGATTGGAGTCCACCAGTGGTAAATTAAATTGATTGGACATGATTTGGAAAGGCACACATCTGTCTATATAAGGTCCCACCATTGGCAGTGCATGTCAGAGCAAAAACCAAGCCAGGAAGACAAAGGAATTATCCATAGACCTCCGAGACAGGATTGTGTCGAGACAGAGATCTGGGGAAGGGTATAAAACAATTTCTGCAGCATTGCAGGTCCTGAAGAGCACAGTGGCCTCCGTCATTCTTAAATGGAAGAACCTTGGAACCACCAGGACTCTTCATAGAGTTGGCCGTCAGGCCAAACTGAGCAATCGGGGGAGAAGGGCCTTGGTCAGGGAGGTGACCAAAAACCCGATGGTCCTCTGTGGAGATGGGAGAACCTTTCAGAAGGACAACTATAGCTGCAGCACTCCACCAACCAGGCCTTTATGGTAGAGTGGCCAGACGGAAGCCGCTTCTCAGTAAAAGGCACATGACAGCCCGCTTGGAGTTTGCCAAAAGGCACCTAAGGGACTCTCAGACCATGAGAAACAAGATTCTCTGATCTGATGAAACCAAGATTGAACTCTTTGGCCTGAATGCCAAGCGTCACATCTGGAGGAAACCAGGCACCCCTCATCAACAGGCCAATACCATACCTAGTGTGAAGCATGCTGGAGGCAGCATCATGTGGGGATCAGCGGCAGGAACTGGGAGACTAGTCGGGATCGAGGGAAAGATGAACGGAGAGATCCTTGATGAGAATCTGCTCCAGAGCGTTCAGGACCTCAGACTGGGGTGGAGGTTCACCTTCCGATAGGACAACGACCCTAAGCACACAGCCAAGACAACGCAGAAGTGGCTTTGTGACAAGTCTGTGAATGTCCTTGAGTGGCCCAGCCAGAGCCCGGACTTGAACCCGATCGAACATCTCTGGAGGGATCTGAAAATAGCTGTGCATTGATGCTCCACATTCAACCTGACAGAGCTTGAGAGGATCTGCAGAGAAGAATGGGAGAAATTACTCAAATACAGGTGCCAAGCTTGTAGCATCATACCCAAGAAGACTTGAGGCTGTAATCGCTGCCAAAGGTGCCTCAACAAAGTGCTGAGTAAAGGGTCTGAATACTTATGTAAATGTGATATTTCAGTTATTTATTTTGAATTACTTTGCATAAATTTCTAAACACCTGTTTTTGCTTTTTTATTATGGGGTATTGTGTGTAGATTGAAGATAAAAAAAAGAATTTAATCCATTTTAGAATAAGGCTGTAACGTAATGTGGAAAATATAACAAAATGTTGAAAAAGTGAAGGGGTCTGAATACTTTCTGAATGCAATGTATAGAACTGCAGTTGCTACTCTCTAACTGCTGCCTCTCACTTGCCAGACTTTGACCTGTTCTCACATCTCTTTTCCAGCTTTCACCCCGCTACTCCATCAGTCTCCAAAATGCCATTAAACCACATATACTTGCTAACCCAGTGAGTTCCTCTAACATTTAGATTCCAGCTGAAGATCCCAGCAGTCTCTTATGCCTCCAGTTTGAATGAATGAACACTTCATTGTCACATGTGACAAGTTACAGTGAAATTCTTTGCTTGCATAGGTATGCAAATAGTGGCCCATAAAGGGCGCTTCCAAAGTTACAAAGTACCTCCCACATCAGGTCCCCCTTTGTTCTTTTCCCCCCTCCCCCTCCCTCCAGTCCCCCCCATGCCGGTACCCATTGTCCCCCCCCCCCCCCTCACGGCAGCTGGGGGTCCTTTGTTCCTTTCCCACGGCAGTTCCCCCAGGCTAGGTGCTCACCCTCCCTCACGGTACGTGGGTCCTTTGTCTTCCCCCGGCAGAGGTGTGCACTTACACATGTCCGTCCTTGTCAGTCGGTCGGCACCATCATCGACCGCCGCACCGATTTCCCCAATATCATTGCCCGCTCCTCTCTGAATGCCTCCGTGGCACTGACCCAGGCCCAGCCAGGAGCCCACAGACCCAGCCCCAGCAGACCCAGGCCCCAGGCCCACGGGCACTCCCACGAGCTCCACAGACCCAGGCCCCAGCCACGAGCTCCACAGACCCAGCCCCAGCCACGGCACTGTGGACCCAGGCCCCAGGCCCAGCCACGGCCCTGTAGACCCAGGCCCCAGGCACGAGCTCCACGGACCCAGGCCCCAGCCACGGCACTGTGGACCCAGGCCACAGGCCACTGTGGACCACAGCCCCAGGTCCCAGCCACGGCACTGTGGACCCAGGCCCCAGCCCCAGCTACGGCACTGTAGACCCAGGCCCCAGGCCCCAGCCACGGCACTGTAAACCCAGGCCCCAGTCACGGCCCAGCCACGGCACTGTAGACCCAGGCCCCAGGCCCAGCCACGGCACTGTAGACCCAGGCCCCCAGGCCCCCAGCCACGGCACTGTACGAGCTCCACCCCAGGCCCCAGCCATAGCCCCAGGCCCCAGGCCCACGGCACTGTAGACCCAGGCCCCAGGCCCCAGCCACGGCACTGTAGACCCAGGCCCCAGTCACGGCACTGTAGGCACCCAGGCCCCAGCCCCAGCCACGGCACTGTAGACCCAGGCCCCAGTCACGGCACTGTAGACCCAGGCCCCAGGCCACGGGCTCGGCACTGTAGACCCAGACCCCAGTCCCAGCGGCACTGTAGACCCAGGCCCCAGGCCCCAGCCACGGCACTGTAGACCCAGGCCCCAGCCACGGGCTCCGCAGCCCCAGGCCCCAGCCACGGCACTGTAGACCCAGGCCCCAGGCCCCAGCCACGGCACTGTAGACTCAGGCCCCAGGCCACAGCCACGGCACTGTAGACCCAGGCCCCAGGCCCCAGCCATGGGCTCCGCAGACCCAGGCCGTGGGCTTCATCGACTGAATTTTACAAGAACTAATCTGTTATCTGGCATCTACCACACAGAACGTGACACATAGCTCTGAACCTTCATTCTATTTACCAGCAGCTCACCATGAACTCCAAGTACCACTCCAAATTCATTAACGGCAAAATCATTAACGGCAAAGGCAGCAGACTTATGGGGATATCACCACCTGCTGGCTCCCTTCCAAATCACAATATCCTGACCTGGAATTGAATCGCCATTGAGTTTATTTCTTGACACTTCCTACTCAACAACACTCTGGGAGCACTCCTATCAGAAAACCTACAGCGGTTCAGTACCAACTGCTTCAGAACAACTGCAATCATCACGTATAAAACGGAAAATTGTAGCGGACGCTGAGTTGTCGAGGCAGACACGAAGTTTGTCCAAAAATACTGGTCCTTTATTGCTAGGCTAATTCTCCGCACTCACCAACCCCTTGCACGTGCGATTAACCCCTTACATACTCTCCAGGGGCACCCGTGACCACACTGTGACCCCTACCTCTCGTCACCGGGACACGTGACCCCCAGTGGCGGACTGGGTCTAAAAATATTGGTTGCCAGGAGACAAAGGGGGCCCACCCACAACTACAATGCTATCATTTAACAGGGGCCCACTTGCCATCACTTGCTATCACTTCATCAGGGGCCCACTTGCCATCGGGCAAGCTGACACCCTGGCCAGTCCGCCACTGGTGACCCCCCCCCCAAGAGCTGAAAGTTATGTATAGTGCGGTTGCCACAAAATACTAGAAATGAGATTGTTTCAAGTTGACGACATTTTATTAGAATCTCATAACTTTCATTAGCAAGGTGTGATGGTCTAGACAAATATATACTAGGGCCAACCTGTAGTTGAACAAGAACTCTTACATAATGCACCCACAGATGCCAGGAAGGAACTGCACATTCAGATCAACAAATTCATTCATAAACTAATGCATTCTATGGTTACAAGCCAAACCTTGCTGAACCTCACTGCAGTGTAACTCAACCTGTCTACATGGGGCACCTGATCTACAAGCTACAATGTGTTGCAAGGAACTGCAGATTAGTTTAGTTCAGAGACACAGCTTGGAAAAAGGTCCTTCAGTCCACCGAGTCCGTGGCAACCAGCGATCCTCATGCACTGACAATATTGTACACACACTAGGGACAATTTACAATTTTACCAAGTCAAATAGCCTACAATCCTGCACATCTTTGGAGTGTGAGTGAAAACCGGAGCTGAGTTAATCCTGCAGTTTGTGTCTACCAGCTAAAATCATCTTTAATGGCAGATTAAGATAATTATTTGTATAAAGAAAAGCCTGTTTACACATTATGGGGCAAGTTCCGTTTGCTTCAAATATGATTGTTGTTTGTGTTTGCTTTCTCTACATCATATGCCACATATATTAAATAATCATTAATGCACATCGTTTCACATTGTGATTACTAATTATAATGTTTTATAACCTAATAGGATATGCGCTGTCTCATAGAAATAGACACATAGGAAATAGGTGCAGGAGTAGGCAATTTGGCCTATCGAGCCAGCACCATCATTCAATATGATCATGGCTGATCATCTAAAATCAGTATTCAAGAAGGAACTGCAGATGCTGGAAGATCAAAGGTACACACAATTGCTGGAGAAACTCAGCGGGTGCAGCAGCATCTATGGAGCGAAGGAAATAGGCGACGTTTCGAGCCGAACCCCTTCTTCAGACTGATGGGGGGTGGGGCGGAGAAGGAAGGAAAAAGGGAGGAGGAGGAGCCCGAGGGCGAGGGGATGGGAGGAGACAGCTCGAGGGTTAAGGAAGGGGAGGAGACAGCAAGGGCTGGCAAAATTGGGAAAATTCAACGTTCATGCCATCAGGACGCAAGCTGCCCAGGCGGAATATGAGGTGCTGTTCCTCCAATTTCCGGTATTGCTCACTCTGGCAATGGAGGAGACCCAGGACAGAGAGGTCCGATTGAGAATGGGAGGGGGAGTTGAAGTGCTGAGCCACCGGTAGCTCAGGTAGATTATTGCGGACTGAGCGGAGGTGTTCGGCGAAGCGATCGCCCAACCTCCGCTTAGTCTCCCCGATGTAAATCAGCTGACATCTAGAGCAGCGGATGCAGTAGATGAGGTTGGAGGAGATACAGGTGACCTTTGTCGCACCTGGAACGACTGCTTGGGACCTTGAATGGAGTCGAGGGGGGAGGTGAAGGGACAGGTGTTGCATTTCTTGCGGTTGCAACGGAAAGTGCCCGGGGAGGGGGTGGTACGGGAGGGAAGGGAAGAGTTGACAAGGGAGTTGCGGAGGGAGCGGTCTTTGCGGAAGGCAGACATGGGGGGAGATGGGAAGATGTGGCGAGTGGTGGGGTCACGTTGGAGGTGGCGGAAATGGCGGAGGATTATGTGTTACATTTGCGGGCTGGTGGGGTGAAGGGTGAGGACCAGGGGGACTCTGCCCTTGTTGCGAGTGCGGGGATGGGGAGAGAGAGCAGTGTTGCGGGGTATGGATGAGACCCTGGTGCGAGCCTCATCTATGGTGGAGGAGGGGAATCCCGTTCACTAAAGAACGAGGACATTTCCGATGCCCTGGTATGGAATGTCTCATCCTGGGAACAGATACGGCGTAGGCGGAGGAATTGGGAGTAGGGGATGGAATCTTTACAGGGGGCAGGGTGGGAAGATGTCTAATCTAGATAGCCATGTGAGTCAGTTGGTTTGTAGTGTATGTCGGTCAGAAGTCTGTCTCCTCCAATGGTCTCCTCCATTGCCAGAGTGAGCAACACTGGAAATTGGATGAACAGCACCTCATATTCCGCCTGTGCAGTTTGCTTCCTGATGGCATGAACGTTGAATTCTCCCAATTTTGCTAGCCCTTTCTGTCTCCTCACCTTCCTTAACCCTCGAGCTGTCTCCTCCCATCCCCCTGCTCTCAGGCTCCTCCTCCTCCCTTTTTCCTTTCTTCTCCCCCCCCCACCCCCCATCAGTCTGAAGAAGGGTTTCGGCCCGAAACGTCGCCTATTTCCTTCGCTCCATAGATGCTGCTGCACCCGCTGAGTTTCTCCAGCAATTTTGTGTATCTAAAATCAGTATCCCGTTCCTGCTTTCCCCCCATATCCTTTGATTCCATTAGCCCTGAGAGCTAAATCTAACTCTCTCTTGAAAACATCCAGTGAATTGGCCTCCATTGCCTTCTGTGGCAGAGAATTCCACAAGATTCACAACTCTCTAGGTGAAAACGTTTTCCCTCATCTAAATGGCCTACACCTTATTTTTAAACTGTGATACCTGGTTCTGGACTCCCCCAACATCGGGAACATTTTTCCTGCATCTAGCCTCTAGAACTTTATATGTTTCTATGTTTTATATGTTTCTATAAGATCTCTACTCATCCTTCTAAATTCCAGTGAATATAAGCCCAGTCGAATATGAACAATAAAAATGACAGATTAGAACACAGTCAGTACCCCTCCACAAAATGGAAGATGAGTAATCCCACAGTTTTGGACCTTTTGAGACAAAACAGGGTTTAAGGAACAGTGCAAAACTAATTCCATTTTTAAGAAACCAGGTTAACCCAACGTGGAACAACAATGTCATAGCACCTGAGTCTGAAGAAGGGTTTTGGCCCGAAACGTTGCTTATTTCCTTCACTCCATAGATGCTGCTGCAACCGCTGAGTTTCTCCAGCATTTTTGTGTACCTTCATAGCACTGTGGTTTGGGAATAATATTGAAGTGAAATACCAAAGTACATAGTTCAAATTATACAAAGTCCATGGTAGATTACTTTCAGTTCAGTTTCAGATTCAGATTAATTTATTGTCATGTGTACCAAGGTACAGTGAAAAGCTTTTTGTCGCATGCTATCCAGTCAGCAGAAAGACAATACATGATTACAATCAATCCATTTACAGTGTATAAATACATGATATGGGAATAAGGTTTAGTGCAAGGTAAAGCCAGTAAAGTCCGATCAAGGATAGCCTGAGGGTCATCAAAGAGGTAGATAATAGTTTAACACCGCTCTCTGGTTGTGGGAGGATGATTCAGTTGCCTGATAACAGCTGGGAAGAAACTGTTCCTTAACCTGGAGATGTGCGTTTTCACACTTCTATACCTTTTGCCTGGTGAGAGAGGGGAGAAGAGGGAATGGCCAGGGTGCGGCTCGTCCTTGATTACACTGCTGGCCTTGCCGAGGCAGCGTGAGGTGTAAATGGAGTCACTAGAAGGGAGGCTGGTTTGTGTGATGGTCTGGGCTGCGTCCACAATTCGCTGCAGATCATTGCTGAGGTTGGTTTGTTGTTAGAGTTGTGCAGTGTGGTTCATGAGCCTAATAGTTGCAGGGAAGAAGCTGTACTTGATCCTGGTGATAACAGGTTATCAGACTCCTGGATCTTCTTCCCGGTGGTAGCAGTCAGATAAGAGCATGGCCAGGGTACTCACTGATATTTAGCTGCCTTCTTGAGGTAGTGCTTCCTGTGGATCCCTGTAATGGCAGGGAGGTCAGTACCCATGATGGACCAGGCAATGTCCATCACTTTCTGCAGCTTTCCATGCTCTTGGGCATTTGAGATAACAAACTAACAAGTGATCATGACTTTCTTAAATGTTCAAGTTCAAGTTCAAGTCAAGTATTGTCATGTGTTCCTGATAGGACAATGAAATTCTTGCTTTGCTTCAGCACATAGAACATAGTAGGCATTTACTACAAAACAGATCAGTGTGTCCATATACTATAATATAAATATATACACACATGAATAAATAAAATGATAAAGTGCAAATAACAGATAATTGGTTATTAATAATCAAAGTTTTGTCCGAGCCAGGTTTAATAGCCTGATGGCTGTGGGGAAGACGCTATTCCTGAACCTGGTTGTTGCAGTCTACAGGCTCCTGTACCTTCTACCTGAAGGTAGCAGGGAGATGAGTGTGCGGCCAGGATGGTGTGGGTCTCTGATGATACTGCCAGCCTTTTTGAGGCAGTGACTGCGATAAATCCCCTCGATGGAAGGGAGGTCAGAGCCGATGATGGACTGGGCAGTGTTTACTACTTTTTGTAGTCTTTTCCTATCCATGGCGCTCAATTTGCCGAACCAAGCCTCGATGCAACCGGTCAGCATGCTCTCTACTTGTAGAAGTTGGAGAGAGTCCTCCTTGACAAACCGACTCTCCGTAATCTTCACAGGAAGTAGAGGCGCTGATGAGCTTTCTTGATAATTGCATTAGTGTTCTCGGACCAGGAAAGATCTTCAGAGATGTGCACGCCCAGGAATTTGAAGCTCTTGGCCCTTTCAACCATCGACCCATTGATATAAACGGGGCTGTGGGTCCCCATTCTACTGGTATGTGGGATCCCAAAGCAGATGATGCTCCTGGTGAAAGTGTCTAGGTCTTTTTTACTGTGGGACATCTTCATGCCTTCCAGTTAAATCTAGTAAGATGTCTTCAGGAAGAAAAGTCAGCACTGCTGGAAGTTCAAGTGTCATGGCGTCTTAGAGTCATAGAGTGATACAGTGTGGAAACAGGCCCTTCAGCCCAACTTGCCCACACCGGCCACCATGGCCCAGCTACACTAGTTCCACCTGCCCGCGTTTGGTCCCTATCCCTCCAAACTTGTCCTATCCATGTGAACAGTCACAGGCACAGTTTATGGACTACAAGTGGAGTTATGATGGCAGAGATGGTGATAGGGGAAAGCGAAGAAAGATAATGAGAAGGATATTGCTTGTGTTCCCAGCTAGAGCACTTCAGTTCCTCCTGAAGGATCTTCCCAAATGTTTAACTGTTGGCCTATTCTGGCCGACCAGCTACTGCTCATGTAGTTACACAGATGGTTTCAGCACCACTTGGGCTTCTTCATGGGTTCAATGAAAATAATGTCATTAGTATCAATTGAGTCAAGAGACTTTGACTTTTAATTTTAATTAGGTTTCTGCCTGACTGTATCTTTTATAAGGCTAATGAAGATAAAATATCGAAATATCGAGGTCCTATTGAAGGGTCCCGACCCGAAACATCATCCATCCTTTTTCTCAAGAGATGCTGCCTGACCAGCTGAGTTACTCCAGAACTTTGTGTCTATCCTCTATCTGCTAAACCAGCATCCGCAGTTCCTTTCTGCATGAAGATAAAATGTTGCTGAGTGCCAGTAAGTTGATTTGCCAGCAAGAAGAAATTAAAATCACCCATCGACCTGTCGGAAAGAGGAGACACCTCATCTAGTGTTCAACAAATATAGTGATAACCTCATCTGCTGCCAAATAAGCAGTGTTGCGGGACTTAACTGGTCCTGTGGTGCTGTGGTAGAATTCAGCAATGTGATGTAACACAGGCAATCTAGTTAATGATATCCTGCACATGTTTCTATAACTTGGCATAGAATTTGTTCAAATTGGCATATGGTTCAGCTTTCCAAGTATAATATTGAACTGGTGTTAACATGCAATTTACTGAGTGCAGTCCAGTCATTGTTTACTTCATGTACAGAGGTGGTTGGAGATCTCAGGTATTGCTTCGACATTCCCCCATCTGTAAGGTGATGCCGGTACCATCAATAATGGAGAGAGCTAAAGCCTGATGATAGGGTTGGTGTGTCTGGTCTCTTTTTACACTCTGCTTTCTCTTCCGATCACATGACCCCTTTCAGAGCAGTAATTTTTCATGAGAGCTGTGCAGCTATGCGGGAGAGAACAGAAAGCGACTTGTTGTATGAATGTGACAAGGAGGATAAAGGGGAGGAAAGAAAATCAAAAATGACACCGACATGAAAGACAAGAAGAAAAAATCAAAGGAGCATTTGGACGAAGATTTGGAGGAAGAAGAATTACTGGACAAGAGGAAGAAAAAGAAATCTTCATCAAAAGAAGAGTCAAATAAAAGGTCCAAGTCAAAAGGTTCAGTTGAAGACGATGATGAAGATGAAGAAAAACAGAGGAAGAAGGAGAAGAAAAAAGGGAAAAAATCCAAGAAGGGCTCTGATGATAGTGGTGATGAAAAGAAAGGAAAGAAAAAAGATAAAGGGAAAGGAGAGAAGACAAAAGGCAAAAAGTCCAAGAAAGAATATAACTATCAAGAAATCTACGAACAAGAACTATTGAACTACTGCACAGAGGCATCAGATGATGGAGAGGATCCGTACCACAGGAAGAAAGGTCACTATTACACCAATCTCTTATTAGCTCTGTTTATTTATCTCAATTCCTTCTATCTATAAATTTGCTCAAGGTACTGGGTGCGATTTTCAGTAGGATATTACCCCACTTTTTAATTAAACTAATTTTGTGAGGGAAGTGTATATAAATCGTACCCGAAATCTGAAAGATCCTGTATATGAATTAAGTTTTCGATCGGAAACATTCCTGTGACCTCCACTTTCATGTATTGCACATTCGTTCTTAGATATCTGGCAGCTGCAGTTTTGTAAAAGTATGTACCTCTTTTATTTCCGTGTCATTTGAACCACACAGGCTGCCTTTTTGACTCAAGCCGCACTTCAGATCCTCATATGAAATGGAGGACTAAATACACTATTTCATGTTTATCAAGAGATCAAATAAGCATAGTCAGGAGGATCGAGTGGTCCAGACATGGTTGCACATAATTTTCATGTTCTCTTGCATTTTCAGAAATGTTCAAGTACTGCAGTAAAGTCTGATACTCTGTTTTCTGTGGGTATTAAGTCTAATATATTGCTTTCCTTAAGATATGACATGTAATTAATACACTTGCCGTCGATAATACATTGCTCTATGTCAGTGTGGATTCCATTTCACCCGTCTTCACCAATTATAGATTCTAATGTTTTTCTCTGAACTTAGATGTAACGCAGTAAATTATGTATAGAAATGCTCTGTGACTATAGATTCCAATATAGAGAATCTAATTTCTGATCTAGTGTACCTTGTATGGACCATATCATACTCGTTATGAACGATAAATTCATTTTGTGTACCTAGTGAAATTTAATTCCAAATCACAAGCATAGACCCCATGAGTATCAATCCTAATGTAGCATCATTTATGAGCATAGTTTTGTTTCTCAATTGCTGATTCTTGTAAAGTGCTTTGTGAGTGTGGTCTTATTAACATGTATCAATTCTAATGTAACATTCTGTACACTTGCAGATTCTAGTATTGCTTATGGTTATTTATACTAGTTTTACAGATCGCAACAGTATTTTATAGGAGTGTTGATTCTAGATCGATGTTCTGCATGGATATAGATAGCAGTCCATTAGCCATGGGGAGGGGGCAGAGTTGCTGGTGGAGTGTGGTCTGTAGAGGGAGCAGGAGAGTGTTAACAGGAACTACCACCGAGCACATTGTCTAAAATGTGGACGTTTTTGTCATTTTTGAAGGGTGAGGATTTGAGAGGCAGGCCCGAAAAACACTGGAGATTCAGATTTAGAGGCAGAAAGAGCATTTGGAAGGGTTTCAGTAGCGGTGAGGGTGAGGGAAATGATTAGGGGATTATGTTACATAGGCAGAAACAAGCAGACTGAGTGATGGATTGAATATGTGTTCAAAGCTCAAGTCTGCGTTGGAGGCAGCATCAGGTTTTCACGGCCTGCTTCAGTCTGAATGAAGGGCCAGATAATCAGTGCCAATGAACTGTCTGAAGTGGGCACGGGAAACTACAGCATTTACATCTTAACATGAACCTGAGGGAATTCTGACTCCTCCAGTAACATAATAATGAATTACGGAATAATGAAAGGCGTAGATGGAGTGGATGTGGAAAGGATATTTACACTGGTGGGAGAGTCTGGGACTTAGCCAGAGATCATAGCCTCAGAATTAAAGGGCGCTTATTTAGAAAGAAGGTGAGGAAGAACGTCTTTACGCAGAGAGTAGTTAATCTGTGGAACTCATTGCCACAGAGTGTTGTGGAGGCCAAGTCAGTGGATATTTTAAAGGCAGAGATAGACAAATTCTTGATTAGAATGCATGTCAAGGGTTATGGGGAGAAGGCAGGAAATTTGGATTTGGAGGTAGAGATCAGACATGATTGAATGGCAGAGTAGACTCGATGGGACTAATGGCCTAATTCTAACGTGAACTTGTCAAGTCAAGTCAAGTTTATTCGTCACATACACATATGAGATGTGCAATGAAATGAAAAGTGGCAATGATTGCGGATTGTGCAAAAAAAACTGCAAAACAGAATGGAACAGAATCACATATTCACATATTACATATTTGTGGAAAGAAAAAAAGAAAAACAGCAATTAAAAAAAGACACCACACAACAGTAGAATGGTACAGTAAAGTTAGTCCCTGGTGAGATAGGTGTTTACAGTCCTAATGGCCTCTGGGAAGAAACTCCTTCTCAACCTCTCCGTTTTCACAGCATGGCAACGGAGACGTTTGCCTGACTGTAGCAGCTGGAACAGTCCGTTGCAGGGGTGGAAGGGGTCTCCCATGATCTTGTTGGCTCTGGAGTTGCACCTCCTGATGCATAGTTCCTGCAGGGGGGTGAGTGTAGTTCCCATAGTGCGTTCGGCCGAACGCACTACTCTCTGCAGAGCCTTCTTGTCCTGGGCAGAGCAATTCTCAAACCAGATGGTAATGTTTCCGGACAAGATGCTTTCCACAGCCGCTGAGTAGAAGCACTGGAGGATCCTCAGAGACACTCTGAAAATTCCTCAATTGCCTGAGGTGGTAAAGGTGCTGCCTTGCCTTACTCACGAGTTGCGGTGAATAATAGTAATCACTGAAGATAGATACAAAATGCTGGAGTAACTCAGTGGGACACTCCATGGGATACTGAGATACCAACCGAACTATTCTTAATAAGTGGAGGAAAGGAATATAAAACAAAAGAGATAGGATAGGATATCTGAGGGATAGGATATAGAGGCATTTGAAACATAGAAACATAGAAATTAGGTGCAGGAGTAGGCCATTCGGCCCTTCGAGCCTGCACCGCCATTCAATATGATCATGGCTGATCATCCAACTCAGTATCCCGTACCTGCCTTCTCTCCAAACCCTCTGATCCCCTTAGCCACAAGGGCCACATCTAACTCCCGCTTAAATATAGCCAATGAACTGGCCTCGACTACCCTCTGTGGCAGAGAGTTCCAGAGATTCACCACTCTCTGTGTGAAAAAAGTTCTTCTCATCTCGGTTTTAAAGGATTTCCCCCTTATCCTTAAGCTGTGACACCTTGTCCTGGACTTCCCCAACATCGGGAGCAATCTTCCTGCATCTAGCCTGTCCAACCCCTTAAGAATTTTGTAAGTTTCTATAAGATCCCCTCTCAATCTCCTAAATTCTAGAGAGTATAAACCAAGTCTATCCAGTCTTTCTTCATAAGACAGTCCTGACATCCCAGGAATCAGTCTGGTGAACCTTCTCTGCACTCCCTCTATGGCAATAATGTCCTTCCTCAGATTTGGAGACCAAAACTGTATGCAATACTCCAGGTGTGGTCTCACCAAGACCCTGTACAACTGCAGTAGAACCTCCCTGCTCCTATACTCAAATCCTTTTGCTATGAAAGCTAACATACCATTCGCTTTCTTCGCTGCCTGCTGCACCTGCATGCCTACTTTCAATGACTGGTGTACCATGACACCCAGGTCTCGCTGCATCTCCCCTTTTCCTAGTCGGCCACCATTTAGATAATAGTCTGCTTTGGGTGGACAAGGGCTGATTAGGGATAGTCAGCATGGTTTTATAAGTGGGAGGTCGTGTCTCACAAATCTGATTGATTTTTTGAAGACATGATCAAAATGGTTGATGAGGGCAGAGCTGTAGATGTTGTGTACATGGATTTCAGTAAGGCATACGACAAGGTTCCGCGTGGTAGGCTGCTCTGATCGCATGGGATCCAAGGAGAGATAACAGAATGCATAGAAAATCAGCTTCATGGAAGGAAGCAGAGGGTGATGGTGGAAGGTTGCTTCTCGGACTGGAGGCCTGTGACTAGTGGTGTGTCTCAGGGTCCGGTGCTGGGCTCGTTACTGTTTGTCATCTACATCAATGATTTGGATGAGAACATACACGGCAAAATTAGCAAGTTTGCTGATGATTCAAAAGTGAGTGGTTTTGCAAATAGTGAAGTTGTCTGTGAAAAATTGCAGCAGGATCTGGATCAATTGTCCAGGTGGGCTGAGGAATGTTTGATGGAAGGTAACACAGAGAAATGTGTTGCATTTTGGGAAATCTGACATGGGCAGGACCTACAAAGTGAATGGTAGTACTCTGGGGAGTGTTGTAGAGTAGAGGGATGTAGAGCAGGTGCATGGTTTCTTAAAGGTCAAGTCGCAGGTGGATAAGGTGGTCAAAATGGCTTTTGGCACATTGGCCTTCATCAGTCAGAGTATTGAGTATAGAAATTGGGAGGTCATGTTGCAGTTGTACAAGACATTGGTGAGGCCGCATTTAGAGTATTGTGTTCATTTCTGGGCACCATGTTATAGGAAATATGTTGTCAAGCTGGAAAGGGTACAGAGAGGATTTACAGGAAATGTTGCCAGGACTCGAGGGTGTGAGCTATAGGGAGAGGTTGAATAGGCTGGGTCTCTATTCCTTGGAGCGCAGCAGGATGAGGGGTGATCTTATAGTGGTGTATAATATCATGAGAGGAATAGATCGGGTGGATGCACAGAGTCTCTTGCCCAGAGTAGATGAATTGAGGACAATAGGTTTAAGGTGAGGGGGAAAAGATGGTACTAGGAATCTGAGGGGTAACTTTTTCACACAAAGGGTGGTAGATATATGGCTGCCAGAAGAGGTAGTTGAGGCTGGGACTATCCTAACATTTAAGAAACAGTTAGACGGGTACATGGATAGGACAGGTTTGGAGGTATATGGACCAAATGCAGGCAGGTGGGACTAGTGTAGCTGGGACATGTAGTTCATTCGTGCTCTTTAGTTGTTGATAGGATGGTTCAGTTCCCTGATAGCTGCTGGGAAGAATCTGGAGCTGTGCATTTTCACACTTCTAAACCTTTTGCCTGATGCCCAAAAATGCCAAAAAGTTTCCCTGGAGAAACAATCGATCCTAGAGGAGATGACTCGCCTTCATAGAAACATAGAAACATAGAAATTAGGTGCAGGAGTAGGCCATTCGGCCCTTCGAGCCTGCACCGCCATTCAATATGATCATGGCTGATCATCCAACTCAGTATCCTGTACCTGCCTTCTCTCCATACCCCCTGATCCCCTTAGCCACAAGGGTCACATCTAACTCCCTCTTAAATATAGCCAATGAACTGGCCTCAACTACCCTCTGTGGCAGAGAGTTCCAGAGATTCACCACTCTCTGTGTGAAAAAAGTTCTTCTCATCTCGGTTTTAAAAGGATTTCCCCCTTATCCTTAAGCTGTGACCCCTTGTCCTGGACTTCCCCAACATCGGGAACAATCTTCCTGCATCTAGCCTGTCCAACCCCTTAAGAATTTTGTAAGTTTCTATAAGACCCCCTCTCAATCTCCTAAATTCAGAAGTTTGCTTTCTCTGTCACCCTATCAGGATATTTTCAGGTCTACAAAATTATGTGGAATAGATTGGGTAGACACACAGAGTCTGTTGCCCAGAGTAGTTGAATTGAGAACCAGAGGGCATAGGTTTAAGGTGGTGGGGGGGGGAAGATTTAATAGGAACCTGAGGGGGAATATTTTTACACAAATGGTGGTGGGTGTATGGAACGTGCTGCCAGAGGAGGTCATTGAGACAGGTAGTATCTCAACGTTTAGAGGCGTACATGGATAAGACAGGTTTAGAGGGTGGGCCAAATGCAGGCAGGTGGGACTAGTGTAGATGGGATATGTTGGTCGGTGTGTGGGCAAGTTGGACTGAAGGGCCTGTTTCCACGCTGTATGACTCTATGACTCGTATTGAACTTACATGCCTGACCGAGTGAGAGCTCTCAACCTCATGTTTAAGAAGGAGCTGCAGATGCTGAAAAATTGATGATAGACAAAAGTGCTGGAGAAACTCAGCGGGTGAGGTAACATCTATGGAGCGAAGGAAATAGGCAACGTTTCGGGTCGAAACCCTTCTTCAGACTGATGTGAGGGTTCGGCGGGGCGGGAAGAAGAAAGGAAGGGGCAGAGCCAGTGGGCTGAGGGAGAGGTGAGAAGGGGAGGAGAAAGTAAGGACTACCTGAAATTAGTGAAGTCAATGTTCATACCGCTGGGGTGCAAACTGCCCAAGCGAAATATGAGGTGCTGCTCCTCCAATTTATGGTGGGACTCATTCTGGCCATGGAGGAGGCCCAGGACAGAAAGGTCAGATTCGGAATGGGAGGGGGAGTTGAAGTGCTGAGCCACCGGGAGATCAGGTTGGTTATTGCGAATCGAGCGGAGGTGTTCGGCGAAGTGATCGCCAAGCCTACGCTTGGTCTCGCCGATGTAGAGCAGCTGACATCTAGAGCAGCGGATGCAATAGATGAGGTTGGAGGAGGGGCAGGTGAACCTCTGCCGCACCTGGAAAGACTGATTGGGTCCTTGAATGGAGTCAAGGAGGGAGGTAAAGCGACAAGTGTAGCATTTCCTGCGGTTGCAAGGGAAGGTGCCCGGAGAAGGGGTGGTTAGGGTGGGAAGGGACAAATTGACCAGGGAGTTACAGAGGGAGCGGTCTCTGCGGAAAGCAGACAGGGAAGGAGATGGGAAGATGAGCAAAGGAAATTGGCAAAGTTTCGAGTCGAAACCCTTCTTCAGACTGATGTGAGGGTTAGGGGGGCGGGAAGAAGATAGGAAGAGGTGGAGCCGGTGGGCTGAGGGAGAGATGCTCTAGATGTCAGCTGATCTACATCGGTGAGACCAAGCTATCGTTTCGCCCAACACCTCCGCTCGGTTCGCAATAACCAACCTGATCTCCTGGTGGCTCAGCACTTCAACTCCCCTTCCCATTCCGAATCCGACCTTTCTGTCCTGGGCCTCCTCCATGGCCAGAGTGAGGACCACCGTAAATTGGAGGAGCAGCACCTCATATTTCACAGTTTGCACCCAGAGGTATGAACATTGACTTCTCTAATTTCAGGTAGTCCTTACTTTCTCCTCCCCTTCTCAGCTCTCCCTCAGCCCACTGGCTCCACCTCTTCCTTTCTTCTTCCCGTCCCCCCAACTCTCACATCAGTCTGAAGAAGGGTTTCGACCCGAAACATTGCCTATTTCCTTCGCTCCATAGATGCTGCTGCACCCGCTGAGATTCTCCAGCATTTTAGTCTGCTCTCAACTTTATGTCTGATTGTCTGCACTGTTGAGATGGATTTCTCTATTGCAACGATATGTTTCCTCCACCCCCCATCAAACCCACTACACTGCAGTAACCCAGTTGCTGTGAGTTGGAGGCCTTTCCCTATACCTAGCTTCAGGCCGATGAGAGTCCTGCCCTGCCACATGTCCTAATTTTAGATGCAACACCTTTCTGACACATCCTTAATTGTTCCAATGTTCCTGTTGCCCTTCACTCTGCAGTTTATGAAGTAGTGACTGTGACTGGCGATGTCCGAGGCGCTGGAACCGATGCCAATGTTTTTGTGACTTTCTTTGGCGATTTTGGGATTACACCAAAAGTGCACTTGACCAGCAAGTAAGTAAACTGCATTTACAGTCCAGGGTCTTCCTGGTTTGGTCAAGGCAGCAACTTAGCTTTCCCCAGTGAGGCAAACGGGAGGATATCATCAGAGTTACTCAGGGCTAAATCTTGTTAGTGAGTGAACAAAACTTACTCCTTCTTTATAACAACCATTTTCTTTGCCATTCATAACATGTTCTTCTTGCAAAACGTTAGGGGAAAATTTGAAAGAATTCAGCAAGATGATAGCTTATATAGAGATAAACTGCATCCATTAGTGGTTTGTTCAAGAACAAGGGAATATGGATTTAAAGGGTGGATAAATGACTAGGGAGGGTGTGGGGATGTAAGGTTTATCTTTTAAATGCAATCTACGGTTTTGATCCATCATTGAGTGTAAGTGTGGGGGAACACAGAGTTATACCGGGAAATAGTGGGGGAAATGACCGATGAGATTTAAGGACTGATTGTTCTCCTGCAGTGCTGTAATGATTCTATAATTTTATAATGAAATAAACCCCATGCTTTGTTTCCTTTAGTATATTGGGTGTAGTATATTGTGGTAAAATATATTTTGGATTGCAAATGAAAAGAATGCTTTTATGACATAACAATGATATCAGGTGACATTTTATTACTCGAAGAAAGTCATCTTCATTTATATTGCAAACTCCTCATTCTTGTTGTAGTTCTCATAATATTTTAAAGGCGTAGTGACCCATGGAAACAGTTGTATGGGCTGCTTCAGGTTGTCAGGGTGACAGAAACCTTCATCATCACGGATTAACAAACTCATCAGGAAGGCTGGGGGCGGAGTTGGATTCACTGGAGGTGGTCTTGGAGTGGAGGATGCTCCTCAAACTGCAGAGCATCTTGGACAATACAGCTCACCCCCTTCACACACTTGTCGACCTGAGGAGCACCTTCAGCAACAGACTAGTTCCACTAAGATGCAGGACAGGAACACCACAGGAGATCCTTCTTCCCCGTGGCTATCAAACTGTACAACTCCTCCCCCTTCTGTCATGGGGTAGACTGATTCCCCTCCCCCCCCCTCCCCAATCTTTGCACATCTCCAATCCTTTCCACTCGTCACTTTAATTTCATGTTTAATGGATCTTGTGTTTTATGACTGTTGGCAGATCAATTTCCCTCCTGGGATAAATAAAGTTCCATCGTATTGTATCAAAAGAACACCCGTTATAAGGATGGGTAGTTCCTACAGGCAGCAGTTCACCAACCATTAAACTCTGACTTTACTGAAACCCAGTGGGGGAAAATCCAAGAACAATTTTATTTTAACTTTCCAGTTTCTTCTACAATATTTCAGGCAGAAAAATGTACCATAACCAAGACAAAGGAAAGCTGCTGGATATGTTGAAAAGGGATCCAGCTAGTTTGAAATGTTATCACATCAAGGGTGCATAAATAGTGTATATTTTGTGTTACGAGAATATAATGCATCAGGTAAAACATACTTTGTGTATAAGAAAGTGACTATTTAATATATACAGTGATTATGGAATATTCAATGTATTTTGACGACTTATTTGACCATGATCTTAACACTTCTATTTATCCATTTCTACAGCACAGAGAAGAGGTATCCACACATTTTAGGTTAACAAATAAAAGGAGAGAGATACTGAGTTTGACCGCTTGAATGTGTTTGTGTTGGCTTGAAGAAAATACATGAAATTCTAGACCTGTTTTGCTATGTTTTGCCTTTTGAGGTGAAATGTGAAACGATTTCTTGCTGCAGAACTCGACTTACTCCATCTATCGACTCACGCATGAATACATGTGCACGTCATAGAGTCATAGAGTCATATAGCAATACACGGAAACAGGCCCTTCAGCACAACTTGTTCATGCCAACAAAGTTGCCCCATCTGCACTGGTCCCACCTGCCTGCATTTGGCTCCCCTCCCTCCCTCTCCCTCCCTCCCTCCCCCTCCCTCCCTCCCTCTCCCTCCCTCCCTCCCTCCCCCCCCCCCCCTCCCCCCCCCCCTCCCCCTCCCTCCCCCCCTCTCCCTCTCCCTCCCCCCCTCCCCCCCCCTCCCCCCCTCTCCCCCCCTCTTCCCCCCCTCTCCCCCCCTCCCCCCCCCTCTGTGTGGGGGTGGTCACCCAGTGTGAGTGTGATTCCGCAGGCCTTTCCCCCCTGCAATCTGTGCGTTGATTAGGGAACGTGATGCTGCACGGGTCCCATTTGGTCTAGTGTCTTTTAAATATTGTTATAATATCTGCCTCCAGTACTCCCACTAGACATTTGTTCCATACACCCACCACTCTGTGTGGAAAAACTTGCTCCTCAGATTCCTATTAAATCTTTCCCCTCTCACCTTAAACCTATGTCCTCGGGTTCTGATGATTCCTCAACTCTGGGTAAAAGCCTATGTGCATCTATTCTTTCCATTCCCCCCCCATGATCTTATTCACCTCTATAAGATCTCCCCTCTTTCTCCTGCATTCCAAAGAATGAAGTCCTAGCCTGCCCAACCACCTCATAAATCTTCCCTGCACTCCTCTCAGCTTAACAACATCTTTGCAGGTTGGCCAAAATTGAACACAGTATTCCAAACGTGGCCTCACCAACGCCTTGTACAACTGTAACATAATATACCAACCTCTATACTCAATACCCTGTTGTATCTTGATAATTTTCCCCATTATCCACAACTGGGGAGAGAATCCAGATATCGGAGGTGCAAAGGGTCTTGGGAGGTAGACAAAAGTGCTGGAGAAACTCAGCGGGTGCGGCAGCATCTATGGAGTGAAGGAAATAGGCAACATTTTGGGCCAAAACCCTTCTTCAGACTGATGTAGGGTGGGGGGAGAAGAAAGGAAGAAAGGAGGAGTCAGAGGGTTGAGGGAGAGCTGAGAAGGGGAGGAGACAGCAAGGGCTACCGGAAATTGGAGAAGTCAATGTTCAAGCCGCTGGGGTGCAGACTGCCCAAGCGGAATATGAGGTGCTGCTCCTCCAATTTCCGGTGGTGCTCACTATGGTCATAGAGGAGACCCAGGACAGAAAGGTCAGATTCGGAATGGGGGGGGGGGGAGTTGAAGTGCTGAGTCACCGGGAGATCAGATTGATTAATGCGGACCGAGCAGAGGTGTTCAGCGAAACGATCGCCAAGTCTACGCTTGGTCTCACCGATGTAGATCAGCTGACATCTAGAGCAGCGGATGCAATAGATGAGGTTGGAGGAGGTGCAGGTAAATCTCTGTCGCACTTGAAACGACTGTTTGGGTCCTTGAATGGAGTCGAGGGGGGAGGTAAAGCGACAAGTGTAGCATCTCCTGCGGTTGCAAGTGAAAGTGCCCGGGGAGGGGGTGGTGCGGGTGGGAAGGGAAGAATTGACCAGGGAGTTACGGAGGGAGCGGTCTTTACGGAAAGCAGACAGGGGGGGAAATGGGAAGATGTGGCGAGTGGTGGGGTCATAATAGACAATAGACAATAGGTGCAGGAGTAGGTCATTCGGCCCTTCGAGCCACAACCGCCATTCAATGTGATCATGGCTGATCATCCCCAATCAGTACCCTATTCCTGTCTTCTCCCCATATCCCCTGACTCCGCTATTTTTAAGAGCCCTATCCAGCTCTCTCTTGAAAGCATCCAGAGAACCTGCCTCCACTGCCCTCTGAGCCAGAGAATTCCACAGACTCTCCACTCTCTGTGAGAAAAAGTGTTTCCTCGTCTCCGTTCTAAATGGCTTACTCCTTATTCTTAAACTGTGGCCCCTGGTTCTGGTCTCCCCCAATATTGGGAACATGTTTCCTGCCTCTAGCGTGTCCAAGCCCTTAACAATCTCATATTTTTCAATGAGATCACCTCTCATCCTTCTAAACTCCAGAGTGTACAAGCCCGGCTGCTCCATTCTCTCAGCATATGACATTCCAGCCATCCCGGGAATTAACCTACACTACACTCCCTCAATAGCAAGAATGTCCTTCCTCAAATTAGGGGACCAAAACTGCACACAATACTCCAGGTGTGGTCTCACTAGGGCTCTGCACAACTGCAGAAGGACCTCTTTGCTCCTATATTCGATTCCTCTTGTTATAAAGGCAACATGCCATTCGCTTTCTTCGCTGCCTGCTGTACCGGCATGCTTACTTTCATAGACTGATGTACAAAGACCCCCAGATCCCGTTGTACTTCCCCTTTTCTCAACTTGACGCCATTTAGATAGTAATCTGCCTTCCTGTTTTTGCTACCAAAGTGGATAACCTCACATTTATCCGCATTAAAATTCATCTGCCATGCATCTGCCCACTCCCCCAACCTGTCCAAGTCACCCTGCATTCTCATAGCGTCCTCCTCACAGTTCACACTGCCACCCAGCTTTGTGTCATCTGCAAATTTGCTAATGTTATTTTCAATCCCTTCATCCAAATCATTGATGTATATTGTAAATAGCTGCGGTCCCAGCAGCGAGCCTTGCGGTACCCCACTAGCCTCTGCCTGCCATTCTGAAAGGGACCGGTTAATCCCTCCTCTTTGTTTCCTGTCTGCCAACCACTTCTCTATCCGTCAGCAGTCTACCCCCAATACCATGTGCCCTAATTTTGCCCACTAATCTCCTATGTGGGACCTTCTCAAATGCGTTAGAGGTGGCGGAAATGACGGAGATCTATTTGTTGTATGTGACGGCTAGTGGGGTGGAAGGTGAGGACTAGGGGGACTCTGCCCTTGTTCCGAGTGGGGGGATGGGGAGAGAGAGCAGTGTTACGGGGTATGGAAGAGACCCTGGTGCGAGCCTCATCTATAGTGGGGGAGGGGAACCCCTGTTCCCTGAAGAATGAGGACATTTCCGATGCCCTGGTGTGGAACACCTCACCTTGGGAGCAGATGCGGCGTAGACGGAGGAATTGAGAATGGGGATGGAGTCCTTAGAGGAAGCAGGGTGGGAAGAAGTGTAGTCTAGAGAGCTGTGAGAGTCAGCGGGTTTATAGTAGATGTCGGTCAGAAGTCTGTCACCTGCGATGGAGATAGTGAGGTCAAGAAATGGTTGGGAAGTGTTGGAAATGGTCCAGGTGTATTTGAATGCCGGACGGAAGTTAGTGGTGAAGTTGATGAAGTTAGTGAGTTGTGTGTGGGCGCAGGAGGTGGCACCGATGCAATTATCGATGTAGCGGATGTAGACGTTGAGGATGGGGCCCTGGTACATCTCGAACAAGGATCTACAGAGAGGCAGGCATAGCTGGGGCCCATGGGCATGTCTTGGGAGTGCTGTGCAGGATTTCCAAAAGGTTAATCTGCAGGCCGAATCAGTAGTAAAGAAAGTAAAATCAATGCTAGCATTTATTTGAAGAGGCCATGTATACAAAAACAGGGATGTAATGTTGAGGCTCTATAAGGCGCTGGTAAGGCCGCATTTGGAATATTGTCAGCAATTCTGGGCACCATTTCTGAGGAAGGATGTGCTGACCCTCTCCAGAGGGTCCAGAGGAGGTTTTCAAGAATGATCCCAGGAATGAGTAGGTTAACCTATGATGAGCCTTTGTCGGCAATGGGCCAGTACTCGCTGCAGTTTAGAAGAATGGGGGGAGATCTCATTGAAAGGCTTGGATGGAGTGGATGTGGACAGGATGTTTCCACTAGTGGGAGAGTCTAGGACTAGAGGTCATAGCCTCAGAATTGAAGGACATTCTTTTAGAAAGGAGATGAGGAGATATTTCTTTAGTCAGAGGGTGGTGAATCTGTGGAATTCTTTGCCACAGACGGCTGTGGAGGCCCAGTCAGTGGTTATTTTTAAGGCAGAGATAGATAGATTCTTGATTAGAACAGCTGTCAGTTATGGGGAAAAGGCAGGAGAATGGGGTTATGAGGGAGCAATAGATCGGCCATGATAGTAATGACGGAGTAGACTTGATGGGCCGATTGGCCTAATTCTACTCCTATCACTTATGACATGATCTTTCTGTCATATGCAAACTTACTTATCAGCCCACCTACATTTGCATCCAAGTCATTCATATATATCACAAACACTGGAAGTCCCGATACTAATCCCTGTGGAACACAACTGGTAGCAGGCCTCCAGTAAGAATAACCGCCTTCCATCACAAACCTCTGTATTCTATGGGCATGCCAATTTTCAATCTAATCTCCCAAAATCCCATGTATCTTAATCTTCTCCGGCAGCCAACCATGAGGGACTTTGTTGAATGCTTTACTAATGTCCACGTATACAACTGTTCTACCTGCATCAATCATCTTTGTCACCTTCATAAAATGCTCATCAGGCTTGTAAGACATGACCTACCTTGTCCTTGCTGAATATCCCTAATTCCACTCCCTGCCAAATTTGAGTAAATCCAACCGCCAGAATCTTCTTTAATAATTTCTCTCACATTGACGGAAGGGTCATTGCCCTATAATTTGCTGGATTATCCTGATTACCATCCCTAAACAACTATTCACCAGTTCTTGGTCACCGTGTGTTCCTGGTTCCTACTCACCTACACCATTTGAGGCAGGCAGAATCGGGCTCCAAGGACAGGAGAACCAACTAATCCAAATGAACTGGTGTCCTGTAGATGTCAGCACTGTAGCATGTCACCGACTGAGGAAGTCAAGTGTCAAGGTTCAAGGTTCATGGTATCTAGTTGCTGCCAAATCCATTGAGAGGCAGGTAGCCTGCTAATCAAGTCAAGTCAAGTCAAGTCAAGTTTATTTGTCACAATCCAAGTCCTGGGAGAAGTGTTAGCCTCTTCCTCCTCAGTCTGACCTTCCTTTCCCCTTCCAAAGCTGCATCTAATGATAATACCCCATCCCACCAACACTTATCTCATTCTTAAGCCCTTTCTCTTGTGCTGGAGTAACTCAGCAGGGCAGGCAGCATCTCTAGGGATCTTGGATAGGTGACGTTTTCGGGCCAGGACACGTCTTCAGTCTGAAGAACGATCGCAACGCGAAAAGTCACCTATCCTTGTTCTCCAGAGATGCTGCCTGAGCCACTGTGATTCCTCCAGCACTTTGTGTCCTTTTGCGTAAACCAGCATCTGGTTATACATTTTAATTTTATTCCCACTGGCCCCAAGTGGCATTCTTGTCAACATCATTTAAATGATGAAGGGATTCAATCCATTAAACACCAAGGTTTTCCCTTCCATTCTGTATCCATATGAACCCCAACATTTACTGAATTGAAACCAGCTCTCTCTATAACAACTTCACACCTGTCTATTTCTGCCTCCTTCAACACATAACCAGTTTGATCCTTTTTTGAAATTATTCCATCCTCATTATTTTTTAACACTCAACTTATGTGAACTAACCAGATGAATGTCCTGCTGCCAGGCCTCGGCCAAGGTACTCGAGGCACCAACCTATGTAAGATGAGGAGATATCAGAGTGACTTTACATAGATTTGACTCTTTGCAGTAAACTTGGTTAAAGCTGCACCTCAGAATTATATTGCTGCGTGGAACAACGCACTCTGAACCTATTGCCACCGGCTGAAATTTTATCTATTTGGTTTCCTCCATTTGGTCTATGTTTCTCTCTTGAACAAGTACCCTTCACCTTCACCTTCAGTCTCAACAAGAGTCTCAGTAAGAGTCATAAGATGTTCGGATCTGTCACTATACGCAGCCTAATTATCTTGTCATCCCTGTTTCCAGCTGGGATAACTTGATCAGAACCATTCTTTGACACTGGATATTATGTTTAAGTTCGACAAACCATAGCAAAAAGGATAGAATATCATGTATCTTCATCTGTAACAGGATCGCGCAGTAATGTTGGCTATTTGAGATACAAGAAAACACATGAGATTCCAGACCTTCTTATCATGAGCTGTTAAAGAATCAGTGGCTTCTTTGTTAAATGTGATGCCATTCTATTATGAACCATCTGTTCTTTATAATTGAATTCTATGTACGACATTCTGACAATTTCATTACAGCCAGGAGGTTAGTAATTAGACCCCTAGATGCTGAGGTAATGTGCAGATGCA
This sequence comes from Leucoraja erinaceus, assembly GCF_028641065.1. Lineage (NCBI taxonomy): Eukaryota > Metazoa > Chordata > Chondrichthyes > Rajiformes > Rajidae > Leucoraja > Leucoraja erinaceus. The sequence continues at coordinate 15,974,517 of NC_073377.1, read as the reverse complement.
ACAGCCTTTAGTAAAGAATTCTTGCCACGCAGCTGCACTGAGGCATTTTAGATTTACCAACAGGAATGAGAAAGTCCCGTTAATCGAATAACTAGACCAGCTGCCCATTTTGTTTAGTCCGTGCAAACTGCCAACCTTTCATACATTTATTTTATTATCTGTTGCATTGGCACTGCTGAAAAGTGAGTTCTTCCTTCCCTGTGTCTCTGCCTCTGGACTCCATTGGCATTCGTACTTCTGGAACCGCTGCAAATGCAAGGATGGATGGATGGATGCACCAGAGAACTGCTTTAGTTTAGTTTAGTCTAGAGATACAGCGAGGAAACAGGCCCTTTGGCCCACCGACTCAGCGCCGACCAGCGATCCCCGCACACTTTACACTGTCCTACACACGCTAAGGACATTTTACAATTATACCAAGCCAATTAACCTATAAACCTGTATGTCTTTGGAGTGTGGGAGTAAACCGGAGGTACCGGAGAAAACTCACGCAGGTCACGGAGAGAACGTACAAAGTCTGTACAGACAGCACCCATGGTCAGGATCAAACCCAGGTCCCTGGTGCTGTAAGGCAGCAACTCTACCGCTGCACCACCATGCTGCTCCTCCAAAGAAAATGGGAAAGGACAACTTGACTGGTCAAGTTATTCCGCCAACGCTCCTTCAACAGCAGATCATCATGTATATCTGTTCTTCATTGGAAGATGCCTGGCACAACCTTATAAAGGAGGTCTGATAAAATGTTCTCCCCAAACCACTCAGCCATTTGATCCACAAATCGTGGAACGGTTCATTTTACTCCCTAATGGGCTGACACACTTTCATCCATTTCTACAACATGGAGACAGGCCCTTCAACCCACCGAATCTATGAAGGCTATGAAACACCCACCTACATTCACCCAACCTGACACCCACTCTTTCTCTGATACTCCTCCAAACAGCATATCCAACCACAAAAAGCCATGATAAGAGGATAGAAAATGACGTATGGAATATTCTCGAGATTAAAAAATTCTCCTCTCGTTTACTCCGAATGTTTCAGGCTTTTGCTTTTGAGAAAATGCATGATGTTTTAGACGGATTTGTCAGGATTTGGTTAGTGTTTGGACCAAGAAGGCTGGGGTTGGAAGCCCCGTTCGATATCTGGCAGCTTCCATATCTGATAAAAACGATGAAACATCATGAATCTTCTGTGGTTCTTACAGTCATTGCTAGTGCCTATTTTTTTTTTTCTCTGAGCAACTTGGAGAAAAACGAATACATGCAATTTTACACCGATTGATCATGCGTATCTTCTGAGCAATACAACAAGCGAGTCAGGAGATGTACACCATGATAAATGGGATAAAATGACATGTATTTTTCTTTTTTAAGTGTTCAAATGATCAATAAATAACAGTTTGAAAACAAAACCCACATTTGGGGCATAATCCAGGAAGGTAAGTGTCCCTGGTAAAATCTCCTACCAGGTGTGCATGTAGTAATGATCATAAGCTTTGAAAATATCACAGCAATATCAATTATCCTCATAGCTGCTACGAATTGCAAAGATAAAAGTCAAATGACAAATCAATTTTAATAATAAATTATAACTGTATGCTAAAACAGTCTTGAAATATAACCTCGATGAATAGTTTTAGACAAGTTAAAGATTTGGATATTAATCAAATAAAGAAAGATATTTATTTCTATCCATTTGAATGTTGTTTGTTGAATTATGACTGGATAACTTGAGAAATCCAATGGTATTTTTTTTTTACAATATTGTTAATTGCCTCGGGATTCTATAGGAGGGACAAAATATAGAGGAAACAGTGAATTAGAGACGAATAGTGAAAGGCCTGGATAGAGAGAAGGTGGAGAGGATGTTTCCACGTGGAGGAGTCTAGGACAAGAGGCCATAGCCTCAGAATAAAGGAAATGAAGAGGAATTTATTTAGTCAGAGGGTGGTGAATCTGTGGAATTCATTGCCACAGACGGCTGTGGAGCTCAAGTCAATGGATTTTTTTTTGGCGGAGATTTATATATTCTTGATTAGTAAAGGTGTCAGGGGTTATGGGGAGAAGGCAGGAGAATGGGGTTGAGAGAGAGAGATAGATCAGCCATGATTAAATGGCAGTGTAGACTTTATGCACCAAATGGCCTGATTCTGCAAATAGTCAATAGTCAATAGTCAATTTAATTGTCATTTTTACACAACATAATTTACATTTTACATAAACATCCATCACGTTGCTGTGATGGAAGGCCAAAAAAAAACGTATCTCTCCACTGCACTCTCCCCCCCCCCCCCCCCCCCCCGATGTCAGAGTCAAAGTCAAAGCCCCCGGCTGGCGATGGCGGTTGTCCCGCGGCCAGCCACGCCGGGTGGTGCGAGGTCGCACATCGGGTCTTGGTGTTGGAGCCCCCGGCGTGCGCTCGCAGAGTCTCGCGGCCATTCCAAGCCGCGCGGGGCAGTGATGTAAGGCCGGCTCCAGGAGCTCTTCAACCCCGCAACTCTGGCGGGAGAAGTCGCCGTTGCGGGAGCCCTGAAAAGCGGTCTCCCTCCAGGGATCCGCGGGCTCCCGGTGCCGCCGTCCGCCAGACCCGCAGTTGCAGCCTCCGAATCTCCGGAGGTCGGGCCGCAGCAGCAGCAGCGCTCCACCACCGTTCCACCCGCTCTGGACTCGGCCAGCTCCGCGACGGTGAGGTGAGTCGTCGGCACCAGAGTCCCCGGTCTTCTCCTGTTGGAGGCCGCTCCTCATTGCAGCCCCAACGACAACGGAGACCCGACAAGAAAAGGTCGGGTCTCCAGTGCAGGGAGAGATTTAAAAGTTACCCCCTCCCACCCCTCCCACCCCATCAAATAGAACCTTTTGTCACTGGTATTTCATTATAACTTCTTTACAAACTCATCATGGGAAATGGCAACCAAGTCATCCCACTGGTCAATCCAACCAGTTGTTCCATTGAAGTCAAATGAAGGTAAAACATTGAAGAAATATGGACTTTCATTTGGTGGAGCAATTGGAGCTAACATTAGTCACCTACAGCCACAGTTCTAACCGCACACGCCTTGTCTCTGGGGATGCTTTGAAATACAACAAATATTTGGATTGCCCTTTTTACCCAATCAAAAGCAGGCAAGTGAAAGGGAATAATCAATGGTACCCCAAGACAAAATCTATCCTTCTGCAGCTTGAGTTACTCATGGCAAAAGTCTTCAAAAAACTAATATCACCACTTTGTGAAATAGAGGAAAGAAGAAAGGAGAACTGCCAACAGTTCTCTGGAAAATACGGGCCATTATATTCCTTACCTTCTTATCTCTGGTGAAAATCATCGATGCCCAAATAAAATTCTCCAGCTTACTTTTATAAAATGAACCTCAAAAGCAGAATTAAACACGAGGGGCAGAAATCTACCAAGTGAAGTGAAACCAAGGAAAAGTTGTTAATCTAGGGCATGATAGAAGGGAATTATTGTGGAATTGTCCTGCAGTCTGAAATTATTGTTGCTGTTTCGAGCAGCTGAATACTTCGTCTGCTGGATGGTGCTTTGTTATCAACTCTATTATAATAACTAGTCTGAAATAAGTGTTAAAAGAGTAGATCAAGGTCTTTAATGTGAACATATTAACCATGCACTCACTAATATGGCCAGGGGACATATATTGTTTTAACCCCAAACAGATTTATTTTATTGGCAATATTAAATTTGAAGAGAGGAATGTTCTTAATTTTCATAACAATGCATGTTAGGAAACTGTATTCATGTTTGCATAATATTTTTGAGTGAATTTCGAAAGATTGCCTCAGTAACTTGCTTTTATAAGCTGGGTTTGATGAATGCATCATTCTTGGGGGTAACAGGAAATACAGCCAAGGATTGCATTCACTTTGGTAAAGTATGCCTGATTTCTCAGGTTTACACCCTGGTTACAAAACTAAGTATCAAATTTCAGTTGCATGGATTGAATTTGCCTTTTCACCTGATCTGTGCATTGCAGATGTAGAACGGCCTTTGAAAAGAACAAAACTGATGTTTTTCGGGTCAAAACCAACAACGTGGGCCCGCTGAAGAAAGTAAGGTATTAACATGTCTCTCCACTACTTTGATTTATTTTCCGTGTCAAATTACAAATTCCTTCGCTCCATAGATGCTGCTGCACCCGCTGAGTTTCTCCAGCATTTTTGTGTACCTTCGATTTTCCAGCATCTGCAGTTCCTTCTTAAACACATTAAAATAGGTGCTTTGTAGACAGAGAAAAATTCCAGAAGATCTTGATCAGCTGGGGATGTGTGCTAAAGAATGGTTAATGGAGTTTAATACAAATAAGTGTGAGGTGTTCAAATTTTGAGAAGTCTGGTGAGGCCCCACTTCGCATTTTGGTCACCCTCTATAGGAAAGATGCCATTAAGCTGGAAATGGTGCAGATAAGATTTACGAGGATGTTGCCAGGACTTTAGTGCCTGTGCGACAGGGAGAGACTGGGCAGGCTAGGACTTTATTCCTTGAATCACAAGAGGCTGGTGGATGATCTTATGGAGGTGCATAAAATCACGAGGAGAAGAAATAGGGTGAATACATATTTTTTTCCCCAGGATAGGGGAATCAAGAACTAGAGGCCAAAGTTTAAGATGAGGGAGGAAAGAATGAATAGAAACCTGAGGGGCAAGTTTTTCATTCGGAGGGTGGTAGGTATAGGGAACAGACGATGTAGCTGAGACATGTACAGTAACAACATTTGAAACTCATTTGGACAGGTTCTTGGATAGAAAGGTTTTCAAGGCATAAGAGCCAAACACAGGCAAATTGGACTAGCATAGATAGGGCATCTTGATTAGTGTGGACTTATTGGGCAGAGTGGCCTGTTTCCATGCTGAATGACGTTATGACTCTAAATGATTGAGGGAATTAAATGTAAAGTGTCCCTAGTGTCTGTAGGATAATGTCAATGTGCAGGGATTGCTGTTCGGTGCAGATTCAGTGGGCCGTAGGGCCTGTTTCTGCTCTGCATCTCTAAACTAAACTAAACTCATCAAGTAGGATGGAGAGAAAGGACAATTTTGTTTTACAGGCAAGAAGTACCTTGCAATTTTGCCACTGGTCCAATGTTGGTAGACACAATAAATGCAATCTGCAACCTTCATAACAGTAAAAATGAGAGAAAGAATGAGAGGTGAGGACAAGTAAAAGACGAGAGAGAGAGAGGGAGAGAGAGAGAAGAGGAGGGAGAGGGAGAGAGAGAGGGAGGGGAGAGAGAGAGGGAGGGAGAGAGGGAGGGAGGGGGGAGAGGAGATTGGGGAGAAGCAGGGGGGGGAGGGGTGTGGGAGGGAGGGAGGGAGAGGGAGAGGGAGAGGGAGAAGAGAGAGAGAATGAGAGAGGATGTCCCAAAGTTTTTTAGTATCATTATAGCCATTATAATAATGCAAAAAACCCCAATGTACCACAAAATACTACAATCCACAAGCTAATAATGTCCTGATGATCTATTTTAGCGATGCTGATGGAAGAATAAATATTTACCCGAATCTGGGATAATCCCGTGTTCCTCTTCAAGGAGTAACATGGAACATAGAACGTAGGGCAGCACAGGAACGGGACTTGTGGCTCACAATGTCTGTACTGAACATGATGTTAAATAAAACCAACCCCTTCTGCCTGCGCATGATCCACATCACATCGGTCTCTGTATATTTGCGTGCCCACTAAAAGCCTCTCACATGCTATGACTCTATCTCCTTCCACCACCACCCCTGGCAGCACATTCCAAGCATTCTCCATACAAAAAGCTTGTTCCACACATCACATTTGAACTTTTCCACCCTGCCATTAAATATGTGCCCTCTAGTCTATGACATTTCCTAAACAGGAGAAAAAAAGATTCTAACTGGCTACCCAATCTATACCTCTAATAATAAACGCCCATCAGGTGTCACCTCAGCCTGGGACACTCTCGAGAAAACATCCAAATTTGGTCAGCCTCTCCTTATAGCTAATATCTTTAATCTAGGCAACATCCTTACAGACCTCTTCTATATATCCCCTTTAAAACCTCAACATCCTTCCTGCGATAGGGCAAGCAGACTGTGTGCAATACTCCAAATGAGGCCTAATCAAAGTTTCACATGAGACAAATGATTAAATGATATGTTTTCAATAGAATTATTTGATAATTATATAAATGCTGCTTAAGAGAGCAAAATCCATCTCCTACTCATTTTGCTATTGGATCGCTTACAATTTGTGTGAAGACCACCATCTTGTGCAAGATAGGGCGGTGACACCTTTGACAATGCAGCATTCAGCATTCCCTGAGTATTGTTCTCAGATGTCAGCTGCAATTAATTGTCCAAGTGACCAGATTAATGTTTGAATCTTGCACTATGTCCTGGGCTGCAGAACATCTTTTTATGCAGCTATATGTCTTAATAATAAAATTTATACCACTAGGGAAATATTGCATATAATTCCAAGCATCTGAGGATATGTTTTTGAGGAATATTTAGATAGATGTTGACAAGGTCAGAATCAAATGAGGAATCAGAAGGTGAAAAACACATAGAGGAATGAACCAAAGCTGGAAACAAATAGTTCTAGTAGCAGTGACAAATACCACCCACAAAAGTGTATCTGCCTTGATGATGCCATTTTGTTCCAGTTGTCTCTCACCCAGAGGCCTGCGTGGTTTGTTCTCCCTTTCTCCACACAACAGGATCGAACATGACAATACGGGAATGAGTGCCAGCTGGTTTTTGGATCGGCTTGTGATCACAGACATGAACCGCCCTCACCTCCGCTACTACTTCCCCTGTAACCAATGGCTCAGCAAAGAAGAGGCGGATGGACTCTATGTGCGTGATCTACTAGGGAGTATGAACCCAATGGATGTACCTAAATGTAAGCCACGTTGGTATGGATTAATTGTGTACTGAATGACAGTGAAAAATATGTTTGCGTGCTATCCAGTCAAATAATACCATCCATAGGTGCAATCAAGCTATACACAAGTACACCAGGTAATGTGAAGAGAAAACTACCCAAGAATATGGTGTTATAGTTACACAGAGACATTGGTCTGCAATCTTCGAGTCAGAGACTCACAGAGTGATACGGTATGGAAACAGACCCTTCGGCCCAACTTGCCCACACCGGCTAACATGTCCCAGCTACACTAGTCTCACCTGCCTGTGTTTGGTCCATATCCCTCCAAACCTGTTCTATTCATGTACCTGCCTAACTGTTTCTTAAATGTTGGGATTGACCCTGCCTCAACTACCTCTTTGTTCCCTGGCAGCTTGTTCCCTACACCCACCATCCTTTGTGTGAAAAAGTTACTCCTCAGATTATTATTAAATCTTTTCCCCTTCAAATTAAACCTATGTCCCCTGGTCCTTGATTCACATAGTCCGGGCAAGAGACTCTGTGCATCTAGCCGATCTATTCCTCTCATGACTTTATACACTTTGACATTACAAATACATTGCTTGTAAAAATGATTCATTATCCACTGAAATTTCTAAGAGTGATTGTGGACAAGGGAATACATCTGAACAGCTTCTTTCCGGTGGCTGTCACTCTACTCAACAACGTACCTCGGTGACTGCCAACCACCACCCCCCCCTCCCCCCGGCCACTTATCATTATTTATTCAAATCGTTTGCTATGTCGCTCTTCCAGGGAGATGCTAAATGCATTTCGTTGTCTCTGTACTGTACACTGACAATGACAATTAAAATTGAATCTGAATCTGAATCTGAATCTGAATCCCACGCAGAAGAGACAGGAGAAAAACAACGCCAAATAGAGGGAATAAAGAGAAGGGAGGGGGCAAATACACTGATATCCCTGGGACATTGGTGGGTAAGTGTATTGTACAAAAGCATTAAACGTTAACACCTTTTCTCTCTTCTTCCTCAGTAAACAAATACATAGTGAGTGTCTTCACGGGCGATGTCAAAGGCAGTGGCACTGATGCTGACGTCTTTATTAACATTTTTGGTGAGAATGGAGATACAGGTAATTGATTCTCTATTTTCTAACCAATTTGCTTTACTGGTAACAGTAAGTAAGTAAGTAAGTTTATTGGCTAAGTATTCACATACAAGGAATTTGCCTTGGTGCTCCGCCCACAAGTGAAGAAGGATTGAAGAATCAAAAAAACTGCACGTGTTGGAAATCTGGGTTATTGTCTCGCGTCGATGCCCTTTCATATTTTATCATTTAGTTTTATCATTGATATTCTTATTTACTTATGTCACGGAGGTTGGGCATTTGGCCTATCAAGTCTCCACTAAGATGGCGGATGTGCAGGAGTGGGCGCCGTCTGTGTCTGGCAGCCTGCCTGCAGTCCGTCTCAACACCTTTTTTTAATTTAATTTAATTTTGTCCTGTTAAAAAATGTTAGTGGAGGTCTTCTATGTGGGGGGTGGGGGTAGGGAAGGGGGAAACTTTATTTCTTAGTCACCTACCTGGTCGGAGAGGCAGCATCCCTCCGAGCTGCTTCTTCGCCCCGTCCTCGCAGCCTACCATTGAGAATGGAGCGGCGTTTCCTGTCGGGACCGGCTGGGACTACAGCTTCGGCGGTGGTGGCGCAGCGCTGGGATACCAACACGGAGCGGGCGATGCCTACCGGGTCGCCGTGCGGTAAGCTCCGGAGCGCTGTGGCCGTCGATCCCAACATCGCGAAGCTGGGGCTGCGGGCGTCCGGCCGTGGGCGGCGCTGGATTTGGAGCGCCGCAGAGCCTGGGATCGAGTTTGCCGGGGTCGGAGCTCCAACCGGCGCGGCCTGAGGACTACGAGTGCCCCGGTCTCCGGGGAGGAGGCAGCCGCTCCAGACTTTTCCAAGCTGCTGAGGAATGTTTCACCCGATGACGAAGTTCCATCTTCACGGCAAGAGGGCCCTGAAAATCATCAGATTGGCTGCACGGCCACAAATGGGCCCCGACCTCGGGTGTTTCACAGAGGAAGAGGACTTAACTTTCTGGTGCCTTTCCCCACAGTGGACATTTTTGATTCTGCTGTGGGGGGACGTTTGTGTTGAACTCTATAATGTGTCCATTTTATTCATTTTTTTAAACCGTTTTCTATGGTTTGTATGGAAACTTATTATTTAATTTATGTAAAACACTTTGGTGTCAATGTGAGTTGACTTAAAACGTGCTATATAAATAAAACTTAATTACTTACTTACTTACTCCACCTGCTCCCAAAAATGCCACTTAATCCCTTTCCCCTTCCTATTCCACTGCAATCTATTCCCATCTCACATCCCCTGATTCTCCTGCCATATCCCAACATCACCAGAATATCTTCAACCTGAATCTTCAACTTATAGAAACAAGTAACTGCACATGCTGGTTAATACACCAAAGGACACAAAGTGCTGGAGTAACTGAGCAGGTCAGGCAGCATCTCTGCATCTCGGTACCTGTTCATTGCACCTTGGTATACATGACAATAAACAAAACAAGACTAAACTAGAAATGTCCCCCATAGTTGCTACCTGAGCTGCTGAGTTACTCCAGCACTTTGCGTCTTTTTCTGTATCTTTCTAAATCTTTTTCTGAATCATTAACTCTTTCAGTTAAAATTTCAGGTTGAAACTTGAAATTGTGGAGAGAACAGGCGCTGCCTGTTCGATGGAATATTTTAAGCATTTTCTGTTTATATTCAGTAGGAGAACAGGCGGCTGCTGATCCCATCAGTCTAGCAAAAAGATTACACACATGCTTAACTTTTTAATGATAAAAGAAATGAAAGAATTGATAGACCAGAATATTCATTTCCCTGTGATCCCACTAATTTGATACTGAAAATATCATTTCCCTTTGAACCCTCTGAGCAAATGTAAATCACACTGTTGATCCTCACAGTGTTTAAACTAACCACAGGACTGGTATCGGTATTGGTTTATTACTATTCGATGTAGCAAAATAGAGTGAAAAACTTTGTTTTGCATCCTAAAATGGTATGTGAGTTTAACCAAACCATTCACGAATACAACAGGTAGCATTAAAAAAAAATGCAAGGCCTACATTGAGGTAGGTTGGGAGATCAGGAATACATCCTTAGCTTCTAAGAGATCTATTGAAGAGACTGATAACAGCTGGTAAGGTTGTTTTTGAATCTGGTGGTGTGTGCTTTCAAGGTTTTATATATTTTTCCCAATAGGAGAGGGGAGAGGAGAGAATGATCCTGATTTCAAGTGATCTCTCGTAATTTTGTTCGGGTAAATGAAGGTGCCGGACCACCTGTTGCCGGAAAATGTGTGGTGGACCTATATCTCTGTTTAAGAGCATCAGGCGATTAAACGGGTGGGAGATTGCAACCTTCACATGGTCCCGCCCTATTTCGATGAATGCAAACAACCTGGTGTGCACAATCAAATAAAATCAAATAGAACAAGTTGTACTACAACTTTAGACTGTGCATGCCATACGCAAGAAGAAAGAGAAGGTGATTAAAATGCTCATTATGGTGATTAAAGTATCTGTGATGGGAAAATAGTGATCCTCCCGAACTGGTCTCTGGAATTTGTGACTAGATTAGATTAGATTAGATTCCTTTATTTGTCATTCAGACCTTTCGGTCTGAACGAAATATCGTTGCCTGCAGTCATACATATAATAATAAATAACAAAACACACAATAAATACAAATTAACATCCACCACAGTGAGTTCACCAGGCACCTCCTCACTGTGATGGAGGCAAAAGTCTTAAAGTCATTGTCTCTTCCCTCCTTATTTTCCTTCTGCGTTGAGGCGATCCAGGCCTCCGATGATGTGACCCCACCGGGTGATGGCAAGTCAGTCCCGCGGCTCAAGCGTGCTCCGCGAGCGGGCCGGTTCAAGCTCCGCGGCCCGGGGTGGTCGAAGCTGCCGCCCTCCAGTCCAGCGGACGCAGCTGTTGCCGCGGGAGCTCCGTAAAAACAGGTCACCAGCCTGTGACCTGCGAGCTCCCGACGATGTCGTCCACTGGGCCCGCGGCCGAGCCCCGGATTCAGGCCGCTGCCACCGGAGCACCGCCTAAGCCCCGAGTCATGCCGCCGCCACCGGAACGCCGGAATGCCGCCACAGCTCCGAATTCGGCCAGCCTCGCTTTGGTAAGTCCTGGCAGGCTCTGCTTCCGGAGCCTCGAGGTCGGTCGCAGTTGGAGGCCGCCAGCTCCGCCATTAGGCCTCAGCGCAGACGGAGGCAGAGAAGGGGGATACGACAAGAAGAGTCGCATTCCCCCGAAGGAAGAGACAAGAAAACATGTTTCATCCTCCCCCCACACATACACAACCTAATAAAAGTTTAACTAAACAACAAAAAAAAAAACAACAAAAAAAAGTAAAAACAGACGGACTGCAGGCAAGCCGCAGCTGTTCTACAGCGCCGCCACTTCCGGTATGGCGCTGTTGACGGTATATCCGGTATAGGTGTGTCTGGAAATAAAGGATATTTTATAACATTTTGTGCAACTTGTATGAAGAAAAAGGACAAATGAGCTGGAGCTGGAGCTGGAGCTGGAGCTAGAGCTGGCTGCAATGATCTAGGTTGTGTTGAGTGGCCATTTGCTTGATTCCTGTTTTGCTTGAAGAACACAAGAAAAGAGAAGCAGGAGTAGGCCATTTGGCTCTTCAAGCCTGCCCCATCTTTCAATATGATCATGTCTGATCTATGTAGAAACAAGGAACTGCAGATGCTGGTTTACACAAAAGGATACAAATTGTTGGATTAACTCAGCAGGTCAGACAGCATCTCTGGAGAACATGGATGGTTTATTGGAGAATAAGAGAGGGGACACCTCATTAAAACACACAGAATAGTGAAAGTGATAGATTGGATGTAAAGAAGATGTTTCCACTAGTGGGAGAGTCTAGGACTAGAGGTCATAGCCTCAGAATTAAAGAACGTTCCTTCAGGAAGGAGATGAGAAGAAATTTATTTAGTCAGAGAGTGGTGAATTTGTGGAATTCCTTGCCACAGAAGGCTGTGGAGGCCAAGTCAATGGATATTTTTAAAGCAGAGATAGATAGATTCTTGATTAGTACGGGAGTCAGGAGTTATGGGGAGAAGGCAGGAGATGGGGTTAGGAGGGAGAGATAAATTAGCCATGAATCATAGTGATACAGTGTGGAAACAGGCCCTTCGGCCCAACTCGCCCATACCGGCCAACAATGTCCCAGCTACACTAGTCCTATTTGCCCGCGCTTGGTCCATATCCCTCCAAATCTGTCCTATACATGTACCTGTCTAACTGTTCCTTAAACGATGGGATAGTCCCAGTCTCAACTACCTCTGGCAGCTTGTTCCATACACCCACCACCCTTTGTGTGAAAAAGTTACCACTCCGATTCATAGAAACATAGAAACATAGAAATTAGGTGCAGGAGTAGGCCATTCGGCCCTTCGAGCCTATTCGAGCCGATTCCTATTAAATCTTTTCCTTTCACCTTGAACCTATGTCCTCTGGTCCTCAATTCCCCCACTCTGGGCAAAAGACTCTGTGCATCTACCTGATCTATTCCTCTCATGGTCTTGTATACCTCTATAAGATCTTCCCAAGTCTTCCTGCGCTCCATGGACTAGAGACCCAGCCTACTCAACCTCTCCCTATAGCTCACACCATGACTGAATGGTGGAGCAGATTTGATGGGCCGAATGGCCTAATTCTGCTCCTGTCACTTATGACCTTTATGGCTAACATTTTGGGTTGATTAGGGATCCATGCTGGCCTCAACTCCTCTTCTGCACCTTTTCCCCATTACCTCAATTCCTTGAACTTTCAAATATTTATCGATGTCCATATAACCATATAACCATATAACCATATAACAATTACAGCACGGAAACAATGTCCACATTAAGTATATCCATTTCAGTTTAGTTTATTGACACGTGTACCAAAGTACAGTGGAAAACCTTTGTTGCTTGCTATCCAGTCAATGGAAAGCCAATACATGATTACAATCAAGGTGTTTGCAGTGTACAGATACATGATAAGGGAATGGCGTTTAGTTCAAGGTAAAGCCAGCAGTAGCAAAGTCCAATCAAGGATAGTCCGAAAATCATCAATGAGGTAGATAGTACAGGTGCACAACCTTTTATCCGAAAGCCTTGGGACCAGACACGTGTCGGATTTCGGACATTTTCGGATTTCCGAATGGAAGATTTTTAGCGTAGATTAGGTAGGTAGCGCGGGCGGCTTGAAAAGTCTGGAGCGACTGCCTCCTCCCCGGAGACCGGGGAATCATTGTAAATCATTGCATAAATGTTAGTCAGTTAGTTTGGAGGGATTTTATGTGGTGGTGGTGGGGTGGGTGGGTGAAGGGGGAAACTTTAATTCTTAGTCCCCTACCTGGTCGGCGACTCCCAACATCGCGGAGCTGGGGGCTCTGTCCGGCCGCGGGCGGCGCCGGTTGGAGCTCCGACCCCGGCAACTCTACCCCTGGCTGCGAGGCGCTCCAAATCCAGCGCCGCCCGCGGTCGGACGCCCCCCACCCCAGCTCCGCGAATGTTGGGAGAAGGCGGCCTCCGCGCCCTGGAGCTTACCGCACAGCGACCCGGTAAGGCATTGCCCGCTTCCCGCTGGTATCCCAGCGCTGCGACGCCGCCGACTCCCAACATTTGCGGAGCTGGGGTGGGGGGCGTCCGGCCGTGGGCGGCGCTGGATTTGGAGCGCCGCGCAGCCAGGGGTAGAGTTGCCGGGGTCGGAGCTACAACCGGCGCCGCCCGCAGCCCCACCGGCCACAGCGCTGCGGAGCTTACTGCACGGCGACCCGGTAAGGCATTGACCGCTCCCCGTCTCTCCGACCAGGTAGGGGACTAAGAATTAAAGTTTACCCCTTCACATAAAAGCCCTCCAAACTAACTGACTAACATTTAAGCAATGATTTACAGATGTCTAAGTGTCTCCCCGGTCTCCGTGGAGGAGGCAGCCGCTACAGTAGTACAGACCTGGGTTGACCGTGGGTCGTTTCGGGTCAAGTTTGGCGCCAAACGCGAGCTTTGGTGTGTAGACGACATCCTGGAAAAAATGGCCGGTTTTCGGAGTTTTTCGGTTTCCGGAACACCGGATAAAAGGTTGTGCACCTGTAGTTGTAAATCTTATGATCGGGCATGCACCACCCTTGGAAGCAAGAGCGGAACTCACTATCAAAACATGAAGGGGACGGGGGACACAATTTTTTTGGCAGCCGCTCGCGCATGCGCACACTCACACACACGCACACGCACGCGAGGCTTCGGAGGCTCAATCCAGCGCTAAATGCAGCTCAACTCTGCCTGTCTCACCGGGTTAACTACAGCCCTGTCTGGACTGACGGGATACCAGCGCTGCTTCTCCACGCTGGCCATATTTCCCGCAAGCCCAGGCAGGTTAACCTGGCGGGGATGCCGCCCACCTCTCAAAACATTGTGGGGACGTGTCCCCTCTGGCCCCCCCCGAGTTTTCCGCCCCTGCTTGGAAGTAGAGAATTGCAGAAAGTCACTACTCTCTGAAGAAGAAGATTGGAGGAGAAAATACTTGGCAAGTGATGCTGCTTCACAGGCTTGGTATTGCTGGTGTCTGTCTGATGGCAGGATTGGTGACAGCAGCTCATAGTAAACCAGTAAAGAAAAGAAACTGAAACGCAGCGGTGTGCTGTGTGAGGGGCAGCAACGTCCCCAGGTATCAGTATCAGTATCAGTATTTACTTTAATGTCATTTTAACTGAGTACTTACATACAAAGATGAAACGAAAAAATTGTTTCTCAATCAGTTCCCATCAGTGCAGTTAATAAAAACAGAATTAATACATATAGCTTTGAAAATTAAAATTACCATATCTAAAATAGGCCTAAAAATTGAAATAAAAACAGACATTCAGACCGAACAGTGGCTTTACTTTGACAGGTGTCTAGTTGTCAAAGTATGGGCAAGGTTAGATGTGTTGGTGTGTGATATATGGGGAGGGGACACAGTCCGTTAACACGTTTTATTGCCTGTGGGAAGAAGCTGTGGAGCATCCTGCTGGTTTTGCAGCTGATGCTCCTGTACCTCTTCCCAGATGGCAGAATGCAGAAGATGTGGTGTGATGGGTGATAGGGGTCCTTAATAATGGAGATGGCTCTGCTGATGCTCCGCTTCTGATAGATCTCCAAGGGAGAGGAAAGGGAGTGGGGCACCAATGATCCTGCTGGCTGTCTTCACTATCCTGTTGGTTTTGCTCATCAGTGAAGCATTGAAAAGCACAGGATGGGAAAATGCCATGATTGAATGGCGGAGAAGACTTGATGGGCCAAATGGCCTAATTCTGCTCCTAGAACTTATGAACTTATGTGGTGATGTAGTCACTTAGAGGATGAGTCACAAAAGGGGAGCCAGAGGAGACTGCAGGTGCTGGATTCTTGATTGAAAAATCAAACTACAGGTGCTGCCTGACCTGTTGAGTTTCTCCAACAATTCGTTTTTTACTTGTATAAGAGAACTTAAAGCCCTTTCCCACGGTACAAGTTAATTCCAAGAGTTTTCCCAAGTTTGCCCTGATTCGATCTGGGAGATTTACGGTAATGGCCACCCGTCGGTACTCGGGGCTCTCGTGGACATTTTTCAACCTGTTGAAAAATCTTCACGTGTCTTCCCGAGCTTACCTGCCGTTAGCAAGTCTTCCCAAGTATCTGCCGTTAGCTTTAAGAGCCGATAAGAGACCTCCCCCCGCTACATTCATTCTCCGTGCTTACCACGAGTTTGATTTTTTTTTAAACTCCGGAGAGCTCTTGGAATGAACTCGTACCGTGGGACAGGGCTGTTAGTTTGAAGATTGGGATCCAGTCATTCAAAACAGAGCTTCATAGAAATATATATATATATATATAGATGAGGCAGGGGTCTCAAGGAGTGGTGAAGTGGGATATTTACAAAGGAGGTAAGGTGCATTGTTAAACATTGGCAAGCTAAGAGCTATGGGGAACTGGCATTGAGGAGGAGTGGAGGCCAGGGATAAATCGGCCATGATTATACTGGGAAGGCCTTGAGGGGCTGACTCCTGTTCCTATGTTCTTGTGTTCCTATGATGCACATATTTAAATGGTTCTAGTTAGAAATCCCCTCCAAAAACAGCCAGATACAAATGCCAGCATACACCTTGATGAAATGTCAGAAATGTTGATGAGTACAAAAACGGTGACAAAGTCGATTAAAGGTGTACCAGGGTTTGCGTTAGTAAATCTTTCATTTGAAGTTTTGTTTTCTTTAGGGGAACGACGACTCGATAATGACAAAGACAACTTTGAACGAGCAAATGAAGACAAATTCACAATCGACTCACCTAACCTAGGACGTTTGAAAAAAATTACGATTGGCCACAATGGCAAAGGTTCATCAGCTGGGTGGTTCCTGGACAAGGTACCTCAAGTTCCATGCCGAGTACAAGGACCAAAACACGCAGAAATTGGTTCATTTATTTTCACTTTCTCACTATGACGTTTGACCTGCAGTGAACATTTCTTTAGCATGGCCAATCACTCCAATGGATATTTATATTTCAATGGAGATTTATTGTCACATATGCAATTAAATATTACACAGTGATATTCATTTCGTATGTATGGCCATGTTTGGCGCCATTTAATTGTTCACAGTCCCGGCCTGACCAAACGTATCCGTTGTTGTCCTCTGCCGCTGCTCCATCACTGTAGGCCGCGTGCATCACCCAAGTCAATGACAGTAAGACTGGACTTGGAGTAATACACATCACAGCATGCACAGAGATAATTTGGCCCGCCATCTCTCTCTGCTGGCTGATTGAAGGTCAATTCTGTAATCAATTTCCTCACAATAATGTGTCGTTGATGAAGAACATTTCACTTATTGGTGACACTCTGAAGGAACAATGCAACATTGCATATTAGCAAGTTTGCTGATGATACAAAAGTGGGTGGTTTTGCAGAGAGTGAAGATGATTGTGTAACATTGCAGAAGGATCTTGATCGATTGATCAGGTGGGCTGAGGAATGGTTGATGGAATTTATCACAGATAAATGTGAGGTGTTGCATTTAGGGAAATCTAACATGGGCAGGGCCTACACAGTGCGTGGTAAGGCCCTGGGGAGTGTGGTAGAGCAGCAGGATCTTGGAGTGCAGGTGCATGGTTCCTTGAAGGTCAAGTCGCAGGTGGATAAGATGGTCAGAAAGGCTTTTGGTACATTGGCCTTCATCAGCCAGAGTACTGAGTATAGAAGTTGGGAGATTATGTTGCAGCTGCATAAGACTTTGGTGAAACCGCATTTAGAGTATTTTCACTTCTGGGCACCATGTTATGGGAAAGATGTTGTCAAGATGGAAAGGGTACAGAGAAGGTTTACAAAGATGTTGCCAAGACAAGAAGGTCTGAGCTATAGGGAGAAGTTGAGTAGGCTGGGACTATTACCTGGAACACAGGAGGTGGAGGGGTGATCTTATAGAGGTGTATAAAATAATGAGAGGAATAGGTCGGATAGATGCAGAGAGTCTCTTGCCCAGAGTAGGTGAATTGAGGACCATAGGACATGGGTTTAAAGTGAAGGGGAAAAGATTTAATAGGAATCTGAGGGGTAACTTTTTCACACAAATGGGTGGGTGTATGGAACAAGCTGTCAGAGGAGGTAGTTGAGGCTGGGACTATTCCAATGTTTAAGAAGCAGTTAGACACCTACTTGGATAGGTCAGGTGTGGAGGGATATGGACTACTTGCAGGTTTTGACTAGTTTAATTGGGACATGTTGACCGGTGTGGGCAAGTTGGACCAAAGGGTCTGTTTCCATATTGTATGACTCTATGACTCTACACTGCATCTGCATGAGTGCATCGGTTGATTTGAAGTCCTCTCTGAGGGCAGGAATTGCTCTGTGCTGGGACTTTATTAGTTACTAGATGACCCGTTGGGTCCCCGTTGTGACGACAGAGATCCCTGTTGTGACGCCAGTCAAAATGGCGATCTGAAAATTGTCTAACTGAAAATGTCTCTCTCTGATTCCTTTGTGCTCTTTGAGTTTAGTTTACCGAGGCCCAGTGAAAAGCTTTTGTTGCGTGCCAACCAGTCAGCGGAAAGACAATACAAGTTTACAATTGAGCCATCCACAGTGTACCGGTACAGGATAAAGGGAATAACATGAATAGCGTTTTGTGCAATCAAGCATGGCTGCTGAGAGCACGGTCAGTCTGGATGGTGGAATCCAGAGGAAATCCTGTCAGACCCATCCCTACTCCCACTCTCACTAATCCTTTGTGCTCTTGCTCTCTAGGACCTCACCATAGCAGTATTTCAATGAATAGGAACTGAGGCAGGCTACAACAAAGCAGTATTTCCAAATATAAACAGAGGCAAGAGCAGGTTACAAGGGCCCTTGAGCTTGCTCCACCATTCAGTGAAACCACAACATAGGCTTTAGCCTTACTCGCCTTCCTGTACCTACAAACCTCAAATACACAGTAGACCTAAAATCTGACAATCTTGGAGTCATAGAGTCAGACAGCATGGGAACAGGCCCTTCAGCCCAACTTACCCACACTGGCCAACATGTCCCATCTACACTAGTCTCACCTGCCTGCATTTAGCCCATATCCCTCCAAAACGAATCCATGTACCAGGACATATTAATTGAATCAAATCTCACAGTTGCGAGGTGGAGAAAACCCCCGGCAACAACCATTTCTGAAATAAAAACAGAAAGTACTGAAAAGATTCAGTCAATCAACATAGAAACATAGAAACATAGAAATTAGGTGCAGGAGTAGGCCATTCGGCCCTTCGAGTCTGCACCGCCATTCAATATGATCATGGCTGATCATCCAACTCAGTATTCCGTACCTGCCTTTTCTCCATACCCTCTGATCCCCTTAGCCACAAGGGCCACATCTAACTCCCTCTTAAATATAGCCAATTAACTCTCCTCAACTACCCTCTGTGGCAGAGGGTTCAGGAGATTCACCACCTCCCTGCTTGAAAAAAGTTCCTTCTTTTCTCGGTTTTTAAAGGATTTCCCCCTTATCCTTAAGCTGTGACCCCTTGTCCTGGACTTCCCTAACATCGGGAACAATCTTCCTGCATCTAGCCTGTCCAACCCCTTAAGAATTTTGTAAGTTTCTATAAGATCCCCTCTCAATCTTCTAAATTCTAGAGAGTATAAACCAAGTCTATCCAGTCTTTCTTCATATAGACAGTCCTGACATCCCAGGAATCAGTCTGGTGAACCTTCTCTGCACTCCCTCTATGGCAATAATGTCCTTCCTCAGATTTGGAGACCAAAACTGTACGCAAACTCCAGGTCCTGGTCTCACCAAGACCCTGTACAACTGCAGTAGAACCCCCCTGCTCCTATACTCAAACCCTTTTGCAATGAAAGCTAACATACCATTCGCTTTCTTTACTGCCTGCTGCACCTGCATGCCTACTTTCAATGACTGGTGTACCATGACACCCAGGTCTCGCTGCATCTCCCCCTTTCCCAATCTGCCACCATTTAGATAATAGTCTGCTTTCCCGTTTTTGCCACCAAAATCAAGCAGCAAATGCGGAGAGAGAATTAGACCTATTGAACACTTCTATCTTTATTACACTTTTTCAGTATTTGTTTTAAGTTCCTCCCAATTTCTCATTAAATATTCTATGATGAGCAAAAAAACAAGTATTAGAGGAACAACGGGTGAGGCTGCATCTGTGGAAAGAAATGAACAGACAACGTTTTGTTGCCGGGATCCTACTCCAGACTGATCTAGATGCTGCCTGGCCTGCTGAGTTCCTGCAACACTTATTTTCACTCAGTATACCAGCATCTGCAATAATTTGAATGGTTTTAATATTTTCTACATTGGAGAGCGACACAAAATATCAGTTCACTTTACCTTTATCTTAGTCCACGTCAGTTATCCCATTTCACCTTCTACTGGATCAATATTTACCATAGTTGTTCTAGTACATACAGTACGTAGAAGCTATCACTGTTTTTATTATTTTTTGTGAGCTTAACTTCACAATCCATTTGCTCCTTCTTACTACTCGTTACCTATCCTTTGATGCTATTAACATTTTTCTCCAACTTCTAACCTATCACTAATTTTGCAATGATAAGTGCCTTTCATTTCAATTTGATGCCATCTGTAACCATAAATATATTATCTTCCTCTCAGAGCCTTGATTTATCAATGGAATATATCTTTGGTACATATGAAATATACTGTATCCTTAAATATCTTCCTCTGCTAATCTACCATTCTACCTTTTAATCCATTTTCTTCATCCACCTTAACCAACTCTGCTTTCGTATCTATATAAATATTGAATTTTAAGTCACCAGTTACAGATCTATGTTTCTTACTTTCAAACGGAATAGGACTGCTCAGTGGCTCAGCTGTAGAGTTGCTGCCTTACAGCGCCAGAGACCCGGGTTCAATCCTGACTACTGGTGCTGTCTGTACGTCCTCCCTGTGACCTACGTGGGTTTTCTTTTGATGCTCCGGTTTCCTCCCACAATCCAAAGACATACCGGTTTGTAGGTTAATTGGCTGTGGTAAAAATGTAAATTGTCCCCAGTGTGTAGGATGGTGCAGAGAAAATTTTACGCCGACCTGTAACTACCTATGACGGGTGCCGGCAGTCGCCGAAAAAGTCGCGTAAGTGGGACAGGCCCTTAACCATCTTATAGTTCCCACTGTTCTGCCTTGCTCCCTTTTTGTGTAGCAGGGTAATATTGGCAATTTTCCAATCATCTGGGAACACTCCTGACTCTAGTGATTCCTAAAATATCGCAATCAATGCCTCCACAATCTATAAAGCCACCTCTTTCAGAACCCTAGTGTCCAGTCCATCCGGCCCAGGTGACTTATCCATCTTCAGCCCTTTCAGCTTCCCAAGCACCTTCTCCCTAGTAATAGCCAACTGCCCTAATTCTACTCCTATCACTTATGACCTTATAACCGTACATGGGATGTGGGGTGGCATTTAGTTGCACTGTCAAAACTTTTGACGTTACTTTACTTTAGAGATACAGCGCGGAAACAGGCCCTTCATCTCACCGAGTCCGCGCCGACCAGTGATCACCCCGCACACTAGCGCTATCTTACACACTCGGGACAATTTACAATCTTACCAAAGCTAATTAACCTATAAACCCCTTACGTCTTTGGAGTGTGGGAGGAAACCCGAACACCCAGAGAAAACCCACGCGGTCACAGGGCGAACATACAAACTCTATACAGACTGCACCCGTAGTCAGGATCGAACCCGGGTCTCTGGCGGTGTAATGCCCCTGTCCCACTTAGGAAACCTGAATGGAAACCTCTGGAGACTTTGCGCCCCACCCAAGGTTTCCATGTGGTTCCCAGAGGTTGCAGGTGGTTGCCGGAGGTTGCAGGTAGTGGAAGCAGGTAGGGAGACTGACAAAAACCTCCGGGAACCGCACGGAAACCTTGGGTGGGGCGCAAAATCTCCAGAGGTTTCCGTTCAGGTTTCCTAAGTGGGATAGGGGCATTTAAGGCAGCAACTCTATCACCGTGTCTCTGTGCCGCCCAAAACTCCTGCTTGGAGATTTCATGTAGTTTTCGCACATGTGAGTAATAGTAGGGAATTTCAATAAACTGTGCAATGTAACTGAGCCATTGAGCTTTTGGCTTCAATTTTCCAGGTGATCATTGATGACATTGGAAACAAATTAGTGACGAACTTTCCAGTCAACCGTTGGTTTGCAATGGATGAAGATGATGGTAAAATTCAACGTGACATTTTAGTCGGAGGAAGTCAAACAACTGGTAAGATCAGAAATGCGGTTCACTTGTAACACTACTTACGTATAGCGTTGCATTGTACGTTTAATAGCTTTGCTTTCCTGAGGACTCGGGGAGGAATTTAATGTTTCAACGGTTCCTTTATTATCATGTTTACCAAGGTACAGTGAAATTATTTGTTTACAGATCAGAAGATTATTGCCATACATAAGTACAATAAATACGTAATACATAGAAACAGTCCACTGAGTCTATGTGCAATAGTCATCAGGAGTTGGCACTATTTCACAGTCCCAACCGCAGCTGGCCATAATGTCCTTTTGCAGCTGCCACCTCCATCCAGTCATCCCTGCCATCCCTGTCCTTGTCGTTCCTCTCCCAATGAGAAAGCTCTCATCGACCTTCATGCCCCAGAGCTGTCTCCTGCAGCCAAACTTAAGGACGTAGAAGGTAAAACTCCCGGTCCTTCCCACCGGCCGTTTGTCCAGCCGTCGCCGCCGATCCCTCCACCTCCTCTCCAGTTTCCAGTCTTCATGGGCGAGCAGGGGCTGGGGTTCGGCAGGTCCATGGTGGGCGACCCAGACCTACTGTCAGGCTTTGTGTAGGAAGGAACTGCAGATGCTGGTTTAAACCGAAGATAAACACAAAAAGCTGGAGTATCTCAGCGGGACAGGCAACATCTCTTGCTGGGACCTTCTGCCAGCCGTGTTTTCCAGAACCTTCAGCCGCGCGCAGCTCGCCAGCACCTTAAGGACCTGTCCCAGGAGCATTTGACTCCATGCGGCAAGCATGACCTACAGGGCCGGTCCCACCAGCATGCGCCTGCATGCGGCAAGCGCGACCTAACATGGTCGCTTGAGCCGTACGGCCTCGCGGGGCCGGTCCCACTTTGATCGCCGGAGCCGTATGGAGTTGTGCGGAGCTGGTCCTGACATCGCGCGGGGCTCGAAAAACTGACCGTGTTTAAAAATTCCGCGCGGCAACGGCCTGCCGGCCCGCAGCCGCCTCGATACCGTGTCACTCACTCGACCTCCGTGCGGCTCCCGCTTCTGGTTTGGTCGCGCTTGCCGCATGCCGTACGGCTCAAGCGACCACGTTAGGTCGCGCTTGCCGCATGCAGGTGCATGCTGGTGGGACCGGCCCTTTAGGTCGCGCTTGCCGCATGCAGGTCGCATGCCCGTGGGACAGGCCCTTTACCACTGAATGGTAAAATACTCCACTGTTGGCTATGCTCCCCTGGTGATATTTGGTTCCACTTAATTCAAAACCAGCAGTGAGGACGAGACATTGATGAGTCACACCATAGATGAGATCTCTCAGCAGTATCTTCCTTTAATTCCATTGCCACTATACATATTTTTGTAGTTCTTAAACTTGGATTGGTTGATTTATTTTAGTTGCAAACATTATAGCAGCATCATTTACAGCAGAAAATAAAAACAGCTAACCAGGCAGAAATCAGTGATTAAAGCTAACTTTTCAGTTCAGTTCAGTTTAGTTTATTACGACGTGCACTAAGGTACAGTGAAAAATATGTCAATTAAAGTTTGGTTCATGCTAACCTGTCAGGGGTTGCATTCAGGGAATGGAAAGACCACCACCATTTTATTCCAAATATCACTGAATGGGACCCTTCCCAATCCGCAATGTCACCTATCCATCATCTCCAGGGACCCACTGAGTTCCTCCAGTGTTTCGTATCTCTTTTGGTAAAGCAGCATCAGCAGTTCCTGTATCACCGATTATCGCCTGGATAATTAAAACCAGAGTTTGCTGACTCAGTTTCGATGCACAGAGAATGCATGCACTTTATTGAAATTCCCCATTGTCATTCAGGGTTACAAGAAGTGCCCAATATAGCACCTCATAGAAACATAGAAAAAAGGTGCAGGAGTAGGCCATTCGGCCCTTTGAGCCTGCACCGCTATTCATGGCTGATCATCCAACTCAGTATCCTGTACCTGCCTTCTCGCCATACCCCCTGATCCCTTTAGCCGCAAGGGCCACGTCTAACTCAACCCCTTAAGAAGGCTAGATGCAGGAAGATTGTTCCCGATGTTGGGGAAGTCCAGAACAAGGGGTCACAGTTTAAGGATAAGGGGGAAATCTTTTAGGACCGAGATGAGGAAAACATTTTTCACACAGAGAGTGGCGAATCTCTGGAATTCTTTGCCACAGAAGGTAGTTGAGGCCAGTTCATTGGCTATATTTAAGAGGGAGTTAGATGTGGCCCGTGGCTAAAGGGGTCAGGGGGTATGGAGAGAAGGCAGGTACAGGATACTGAGTTGGATGATCAGCCATGATCATATTGAATGGCGGTGCAGGCTCGAAGGTCCGAATGGCCTACTCCTGTACCTATTTTCTATGTTTCTATGTTTCTTACGTCTGGACTAGCTGAGTGTTTTCATCCTGGCTGATCATACAAGTAACAATGAGAAGAGGATAGACACAAAAAGCTGGAGTAACTCAGCTGGTCAGACAGCATCTCTGGAGAAAAGGAATAGGTGACGTTATACGCGATGCATCGATCCTTCTTCCCCATTTTCATGTTGTCCTCATCTGATTTTACAGGAGTCGTTTACAATGTTTCAGTTGTAACCGGAAATGTTAGAGGAGCTGGAACCAACTCCAAAGTGCACATCCTTCTACACGGATCCAAGGGCCTCAAAAACAGTGGGAAAATCTTCCTGGAAGGAGGCCACTTTGAACGTGGTTTAATTGACATATTTAACGTGGAGATTGCTGCCCTCCTCAGCCCTCTCAGCCGGGTCACCATTGGCCATGATAACGGCGGAGTCAGCTCTGGATGGTTCTGTGAGAAGGTAAGTAAAGGAACATGTCAACATGTACAGGTGTGTAGGTTAATTGGTAAAAAAAAAAAAATTCACCTCCAGATCTCACATGAAGACTAATTCAGTACTAGTCAGTAGTCATAAATCTTGAGATTCAGGGACTGGCAAGGTGTTCCAAAATCTAATCATCCTTGCAATTCTTTCCCAATTGTGCATTTTTGCACCAATGCCCTTTTTGGGCAGTCTTTTTTTCTTTTCACTGACTTGTACAATTTAGGTGTAATTCACATAATTGATGTTTTTGTGCTTTTATCTGTCGCTGTGTGCCCTGGATGGAAGAATTTTTACTTTAGTTTAGTTTATTGTCATGTGTACAGTGAAGAGCTTTTGTTGCATGCTAATCGGGCAAGCTGACATCCTGGCCAGTTTGCCACTGCATGGTTACAATCGAGCCATCCACAGTGCACAGATACATGATAAGGGAATAATGTTTTATGAAAGATAGAGCCAGTGAAGCCCAATCAAAGATACTCCAAAGGTCTACAAATGAGGTGGCTAGTAGTTCAGGACTGTTCTCCAGTTGTGGTAGGATGGTTCAGTTGTCTGATAACAGCTGGGAAGAAACTGTCCCTAAAGGGCATGTCCCACTAACGTGGCTTTTCAGCGACTGTCTTCGACCTTCAAGCTGGAGGGCACTCGCCTGAAAAACCTCGAGCTGATCGACCGTCAGGATGAAACCCGCGCATGCACACACACACACACACACACACACACACACACACACACACACACACACACACACACACACACACACCACACACACACACACACACACACACACACACACACACACACACACACAGCAAAGGGAAAGCGGGGGAGCGCTGTCTGAAATTCACACCCGCGATGAACAGGAAGGTAAAAGACGGCTGGTGCAGTTATGCTAAGTCCTTTTGAGAGAGCGGAGGGGGTGGAGAAGGCGAGAGGGGAGGAGAGAAGAGGGGAGAAGGGGGGAGAAGGAGTGGGTACACTTTAAAGAACTAAGACAACTTTTAATAAAGTTTAGAGGGCATTTAACATTACCGGTCGGTTTTCCTTGGTTCTGAAAACTCCAATGAGCCAATTAAAATGCCCGGTCAGCGAAGGAGATTGCCTACGGCTACCTCGACTGCCTAGCGACCCCACTCCACTGCACTAAGAGTTCAAAAGAACCATGCCGACCAATTTTCCTCGGCCAAACTGAGGCCGCGAGTATGCGGGAACTTCCCTAGAGCATGAAGTTCCAGTGACCTCCTGAGACCACGTGTCGACTCTTCTAAACTCACAAATTAGGTTTCCGCAGTGGGACAGGCCCTTAAATCTGGCGGTGTGCGTTTTCACACCGATACCTTTTGCCCGATGGGAGAGGGGTGAAGAGGGAGTGGTCAGGGTGTGACTCGTCCTTGATCATGTTGCCGAGGCAGAGTGAGATATACATTTTCACTGTACTTGTACCTCATTGTACCTGTACTTGACTTGACTTGAACTTAACCAGAGGCGGCACCGTGGTGTAACGGTAGAGCTACTGGCCTAGGTTTTCTCCGAGATCTTTGGTTTCTTGTCACACTCCAAAGACGTGTAGGTTAATTGGTTTGGTATAAATGTAAATTGTCCCAAGTGTGTGTAGGATAGTGTTAGCGTACGCGTATCGTTGGTCAGTGCGTACTCGGTGGGCTGAAGGACCTGTTTCCGCGTTGCATCTCTAAACTAAAGAAAACTAAAAACGTATTGTGTTTCTATTTGATCTCCACAGGTGATTGTTTACTGCGCGTTCACCGGCATTGAACAGACATTTCCCTGCCGGAAGTGGTTGGATGAGGATGAAGGCGATGGACTCATTGAGCGTGAACTCTACGAAATGGTTTCACTGCGGCAAAAGAGACAAAAAAGTATGTGTGCGTTTAGCTTCTAATTACAGATACGGCACGGTGGCGCAGCCATAGAGCTGCTGTCTTAACAGTGCTTGCAGCGCCAGAGACCCAGGTTCGATCCCGACAATGGGTGCTCTCTGTACGGAGTTTGTACGTTCTCCCCGTGACCAGCGTGGGTTTTCTCCGAGACTCCAAAGACGTACAGATTTGTAGGTTAATTGGCTTGGTATAAGTGTAAAATTGTCCCTAGTATGTGCAGGATAGTGTTAATATGCGGGGATCACTGGTCGGTGCGGACTCGGTGGGCCAAAGGGCCTGTTTCCGCGCTGTATTTCTAAACTAAACTAAAGCTACACTGTTATATTCTGTGAATTTCCAAGGGAATCATCTGGAATCATTCCAGTTTTCACAATTAATTCAATTAGATGCCAGGAATGTTTTGCAGCATATAATCCTACATGGACTTTACTATAAATCCAAAGTCTGACTTTGCAAGTCGGCCTTAGTGTATGGTTTGGTTACTGATTATTATAAAGAGAAAATGGCCATGAAATTCAAGACTAGGGCAGGATCTTCACAGTGAATGAAAGGGCCCAGGGGAGTGTTGTAGAGCAGAGGCATCTAGGAGCATGGGTACATGGTAAGGAAGGCTTTTGGTATATTGGCCTTCATCAGTCAGAGTATTGTGTATAAAAGTTGGGATAGACACAAAATGCTCAACTGAAGTTTGACGAAGGACCTCGGCCTGAAGTGTCACCCATTCCTTCTCTCCAGAGATGCTGCCTGTTCCGCTCCAACATTTTGTGTCTATCTTTGGTTTAAACCTTCCTACACAGAGAAGTTGGGGTGTTATGTTCCAGTGGGGCAGATGTTGGTGAGGCTGCGTTTGGAGTATTGTGTTGACAGAGTGAGAACTGTTCATGTGGGATATGAGCACGAACGGAGGTGTCCACATGTTGAGCTTCCATAACCCGGGGAGGAGCTGCACTGATCAGGCAGCATCTGTGGACAGAGAAACAGAGTTAATGTTTCAGGTTGAATATCCTTTGTCACAACTGGGAATGCGAGAAAAACAAGTTTCGTGGTGGCACAAAATGGTGTAGAGCTGCTGCCTAATTATACAGACCCGGGTTCAATCCTGATTACGGGTGCTGTCTGTACGGTGTTTGTATGTTCTCACTGTGACCCCCTGGGCTTTCTCTGGGTGCTCCGGTTTCTTCACACATCTCCAAAGACGTACAGGTTTGTAGGCTAAAGGTACACAAAATTGCTGGAGAAACTCAGCGGGTGCAGCAGCATCCATGGAGCGAAGGAAATAGGCGAAGTTTCGGGCCGAAACCCTTCTTCAGACTGATGGTTTCGGCTCGAAACGTCGCCTATTTCCTTCGCTCCATAGATGCTGCTGCACCCGCTGAGTTTCTCCAGCAATTTTGTGTATCTTCGATCTTCCAGCATCTGCAGTTCCTTCTTGAACAGGTTTGTAGGCTAACTGACTTCAGTAAGATTGTAAATTGTCCCTTGTGGCTAAAGGGATCAGGGGGTATGGAGAGAAGGCAGGTACGGGATACTGAGTTGGATGATCAGCCATGATCATATTGAATTGCGGTGCAGGCTCGAAGGGCCGAATGGCCTACTCCTGCACCTATTACCTATGTTTCTATGTCCCTAGTGTGTAGGATATTGCTAGTGTACGGGGCGATTGCTGGTTGGCGTGGACTTGGTGGGATGAAGGCCCTGTTTCCAAGCTGTATCTCTAAACTAAAGTTAGTTTTATGTTTCAGAGACGATGGGGAGGGAAAGATAATTTTGGCACAAAGAATATCTATGCTGAGCAATGGGGCTCTTCAATAACATCCACCAAGGTCCATTTTATGAAGGGCGTTATTCTTTACATATCCTCACCCAACACCTGCTCAGATGTCACAGAACACATTAATAAAATGCTCTCTCTTTTTTAAACTAGAACATCCGTGGTCACTGTGGATTTGGACAAGTGACATTAAGAGTGCCGGAACTGATGCCAATGTTTTCCTCCAGCTCTATGGTGACAAAGGGAAGTCAGATGAGATGTGCCTGGACAACAACTCGGACAACTTTGAAACTGGTCAAACAGATAAGTTTATGGTGGGTGGATTGAGCTGGGGAAAGTCTTCGAAGATCCATTTAGACTATAGAGACGCAGTGCAGAAACAGGCCCTTCGGCCCACCGGGTCCGCACTGACATGCGATCACCCCCACACACACTAGCACTATCACGTGCACTTGGGACAATTTACAATTTTTACCAAAGTCAACTAACCTACAAACCAGTGTGTCTTTGGAGTGTGGGAGGAAACCGGAGCACCCAGAGAAAAACCATATGGTCACATGGAGAGCGTAGAAAGTCCGTACAGGCAGCACCCGTAGTCGGGATCGAACCCGGGTCTCTGGCATTGTAAGGTAGCAACTCTATCGCTGTGCCACTCTGCCCCCGGTGGCCTTCCTATTAAAACTCCCCAGTAATCTCGACGAGTTTATAAACCTGTGCAGTATTAAGTTTATCAGCACTTCAGATGACACCATCAGCTGTCTCATGTGTCTCCTCTTACGTTTAGAAACATAGAAATTAGGTGCAGGAGTAGGCCATTCGGCCCTTCGAGCCTGCACCGCCATTCAATATGATCATGGCTGATCATCCAACTCAGTATCCCATACCTGCCTTCTCTCCATACCCCCTGATCCCCTTAGCCACAAGGGCCACATCTAACTCCCTCTTAAATATAGCCAATGAACTGGCCTCAACTACCCTCTGTGGCAGAGAGTTCCAGTGATTCACCACCCTGCGTGAAAAAAGTTCTTCTCATCTCGGTTTTAAAGGATTTCCCCTTTATCCTTAAGCTGTGACCCCTTGTCCTGGACTTCCCTAACATCGGGAACGTCCTGACATCCCAGGAATCAGCCTGGTGAACCGTCTCTGCACTCCCTCTATGGCAATAATGTCCTTCCTCAGATTTGGAGACCCAAACTGTACGCAATACTCCAGGTGTGGTCTCACCAAGACCCTGTACAACTGCAGTAGAACCTCTCTGTTCCTATACTCAAATCCTTTTGCAATGAAAGCTAACATACCATTCGCTTTCTTTACTGCCTGCTGCACCTGCATGCCTACCTTCAATGACTGGTGTACCATGACACTCAGGTCTCGCTGCATCTCCCCCTTTCCCAATCGGCACCATTTAGATAATAGTCTGCTTTAACCGTTTTTGCCACCAGCTGTTTTTTGTATAACCCCTTATCACATTATCAACATTTATGTGTTAAATAGCTGGGGTCGCCAGTACTGAGCTAATAGTCATTTATTGCCATTGTGGGGGGGGAGAGGGGGGTTGAATTTTTTTTTTGCTTTCCCGTTTTTCCCACCCCAATGGATAACCTCCCATCCACATTATACTGCATCTGCCAAACATCCCCTCACCCAGCCTACCAAGTCACCCTGCAGTCTGCTAGCATCCTCCTCACAGCTAACACGCCCCCCAGCTTAGTGTCATCCGCAAACTTGGAGATATTGCCTTCAATTCCCTCATCCAGATCATTAATATATATTGTAAATAGCTGGGGTCCCAGTACTGAGCCTTGGGGTACCCCACTAGTCACTGCCTGCCATTGTGAAAAGGACCCGTTTACTCCTACTCTTTGCTTCCTGTTTGCCAGCCAGTTCTCTATCCACATCAATACTGAACCCCCAATGCCTTGTGCTTTAAGTTTGTATACTAATCTCTTATGTGGGACCTTGTCGAAAGCTTTCTGGAAGTCCAGATACACCACATCCACTGGTCCTCCCCTATCCACGCTACTAGTTACATCCTCGAAAAATTCTATAAGATTCGTCAGACATGATTTACCTTTCGTAAATCCATGCTGACTTTGTCCAATGATTTCACCACTTTCCAAATGTGCTGCTATCCCATCTTTAATAACTGACTCTAGCAGTTTCCCTACTACCGATGTTAGACTAACTGGTCTGTAATTCCCCATTTTTTCTCTCCCTCCCGTCTTAAAAAGTGGGGTTACGTTTGCTACCCGCCAATCTTCAGGAACTACTCCAGAATCTAAAGAGTTTTGAAAGATTATTACTAATACATCCACTATTTCTGGAGATACTTCCTTAAGTACTCTGGGATGCAGCCTATCTGGCCCTGGGGATTTATCGGCCTTTAATCCATTCAATTTACCCAACACCACTTCCCGGCTAACCTGGATTTCACTCAATTCCTCCAACTCCTTTGACCCGCGGTCCCCTGCTATTTCCGGCAAATTATTTATGTCTTCCTTAGTGAAGACGGAACCAAAGTAGTTATTCAATTGGTCCGCCATATCCTTGTTCCCCATGATCAACTCACCTGTTTCTGACTGCAAGGGACCTACATTTGTTTTAACTAATCTCTTTCTTTTCACATATCTATAAAACTTTTGCAGTCAGTTTTTATGTTCCCTGCCAGTTTTTTTTCATAATCTATTTTTCCTTTCCTAATTAAGCCCTTTGTCCTCCTCTGCTGGTCTTTGAATTTCTCCCAGTCCTCCGGTATGCTGCTTTTTCTGGCTAATTTGTACGCATCATCCTTCGCTTTGATACTATCCCTGATTTCCCTTGTTATCCATGGATGTACTACCTTCCCTGATTTATTCTTTTGCCAAACTGGGATGAACAATAGTTCATCCATGCAGTCTTTAAATGTCTTCCATTGCATATCCACCGTCAACCCTTTTAGAATTAATTGCCAGTCAATCTTGGCCAATTCACGTCTCATACCCTCAAAGTTACCTTTCTTTAAGTTCAGAACCATTGTTTCTGAATTAACAATGTCACTCTCCATCCTAATGAAGAACTCAACCATATTATGGTCACTCTTGCCCAAGGGGGCACGTACAACAAGATTGCTAACTAACCCTTCCTCATTACTCAATACCCAGTCTAAAATAGCCTGCTCTCTCGTTTATCATTGATGGGTATTTTTTCTGTCCCGTTTCTCTACAGCATTATTGAAAGTAAGTTACATGTCGAATTCCTCTCGTTTCAACAACTAGTTCTGTTCACACTATGCTTCTCCTGATTTGGAAATTGATTATTAATTCAATATTACCCACACTAGTTTTAACTTATCCCACCTTCCCATCCACTCCCTACACAGCAGGGGCACTTTACAGACACCAATTAACCTACAAACCCACACATCTTTGGGATGTGGGTATAACCCCGAAGGAAACCGCGCGATTGACAATGGACAATAGACAATAGGTGCAGGAGTAGGCCATCCAGCCCTTCGAGCCAGCACCGCCATTCAATGTGATCATGGCTGATCATCTACAAACCGTACCTCATTCCTGCCTTCTCCCCATATCCCCTGACTCCGCTATCTTTAAGAGCTCTATCTCGCTCTCTCGTGAAAGTATCCAGAGAACCGGCCTCCACCGCCCTCTGAGGCAGAGAATTCCACACTCACAACTCTCTGTTGTGATTGAACGGAGAACATAAGGTCATAAGGAATAGTAGAATTAGGCCATTTGGCCCATAGACTCCACCATTCAATCAAGGCTGATCTATCTACCCCTTCCTAACCCCATTCTCCTGCCTTCTCCCCATAACTTCTGACACCTGAACATGCAAACTCAACGCAGGCAGCACCCAAGTAATCAAACTCAGGTCTGTGGAGCTGTGTGGCAGCTGCTTTCCCAGCTGCCCCACTCTGCCGACCCCTGAAATGTATCCTCAGTGAGGCTATTGAATCAAAATTAAGTTAATCAGAAAATTGCATTGTAATATTTGTCACCCGAATTACTGAAACAGAACTTGTGGTTCACTGATCATTACCCATTTACTTCACGTGTCTCTTGCCTCTTGCAGATCGAACTCCCAGACCTGGGCACCTTTTACAAACTCAGAATCTGGCATGAGAAACGCCATCCTTTTGCTGGTTGGCATTTGAACAAAGTAAGTCATCAACGACGGGAAGTATGAACATCAGAATATCTAGACCCCAACAATCCACTCTTAGATTTATATTTTTTAAATTTTAGTTTATTGTCACATCGAAACATAGAAAATAGGTGCAGGAGTAGGCCATTCGGCCCTTCAAGCCAGTACCGCCATTCTTGGTTTCTTGGTCCTCCAAATGGAATTTCAACTGGAGGTGGTGAAGGGAGGGCTTAAGCCAGAAAGGGTTATTGGGAAGAAAGAGCTACTTTAAATTTAGTTGCATCTGGTTGGGTAACTATAGTAGGGTGGAGATTATTCCATGCTTTAATTGTGCGGGGGAAGAACGAATTGCTGTATACATCTGTCTTTGTAGCTGGGATCACAAATTGGATCGAATGCCCACCTCTGCTCCTAATTGGATTGGGTTTGGTGTAGGTCTTGTAATCTATGTCAAGCTGACTATTTAACATTTTGTAAAAACAGGTCAAACGGTGAGCATCACGTCTGTTTTGGAGAGGGTTCCACCCCAGAGAATTCAGAAGTTTGGTGACACTCGCTTCTCTCTCATAGGTGTTAGTAACAAATCGAGCTGCCTGTCTTTGGACACGTTCGATGGAAGAAATGTTTTTATTTGTGTATGGGTCCCATGCTGCAACTGCGTAGTCCAAATGAGGTCTAACGAGGGTGAAGCATAGCTTCTCCTTGACAGAAGTTGACCAATGATGAAAGTTGCGCCTCAGAAAGATGATCATGGCGGATCATCCAAAATCAGTACCCCGTTCC
The DNA here is from genome assembly GCF_028641065.1 of Leucoraja erinaceus. NCBI lineage: Eukaryota > Metazoa > Chordata > Chondrichthyes > Rajiformes > Rajidae > Leucoraja > Leucoraja erinaceus. Next base: position 15,941,366 of record NC_073377.1, on the reverse strand, counting down.
TGCTTTTGTTGTGAGCTGACCAGTCAGTCAAAAGACAATACTTGAAGGAATACATGAAGAAAGAATTGAAAAAGAATTAAAATTCTTAAAATGAATTAAAGCCATCAGAGAAAAATTCAAACAATTTAAGTTAACAATTAAATTAATTCAGAAAATGTTAGTGATTTGAAATATAGTCAGAGTGCAGGTAGATGAGACTAGGTGAGATAAGTGTTCGGCACGAACTAGAAGGGCCGAGATGGCCTGTTTCCGTGCTGTAATTGTTATATAGTTATATGGTTATATACCCATCACCCTTAGAACCAATCGTCTTCAGTGAAAGGGAAGGGTTGTGGAAATTTGCCAGTTTAACCTGGCACTGGGTCAGTGGCCAAATATCCCAAAGTATTTGCTGGGAAACCTCAGGAAATTGGTCTTCCACAACTATATACCAACATTTGAGGGAGGCAGTTCAGAAAATTTGAGAACTTTGTTAGGAGTTATGGGGAGAAGGCAGCAGAATAGAGTTGAGAGAAAAAGATAGATAGAAACATAGAAACATAGAAATTAGGTGCAGGAGTAGGCCATTCGGCCCTTCGAGCCTGCACCGCCATTCAATATGATCATGGCTGATCATCCAACTCAGTATCCCGTACCTGCCTTCTCTCCATACCCCCTGATTTCCTTAGCGCGACAAGGGCCACATCTAACTCCCTCTTAAATATAGCCAATGAACTGGCCTCAACTACCCTCTGTGGCAGAGAGTTCCAGAGATTCACCACTCTCTGTGTGAAAAAAGTTCTTCTCATCTCGGTTTTAAAGGATTTCCCCCTTATCCTTAAGCTGTGACCCCTTGTCCTGGACTTCCCTAACATCGGGAACAATCTTCCTGCATCTAGCCTGTCCAACCCCTTAAGAATTTTGTAAGTTTCTATAAGATCCCCTCTCAATCTCCTAAATTCTAGAGATTATAAACCTAGTCTATCCAGTCTTTCTTCATAAGACAGTCCTGACATCCCAGGAATCAGTCTGGTGAACCGTCTCTGCACTCCCTCTATGGCAATAATGTCCTTCCTCAGATTTGGAGACCAAAACTGTACGCAATACTCCAGGTATGGTCTCACCAAGACCCTGTACAACTGCAGTAGAACCTCCCTGCTCCTATACTCAAATCCTTTTGCAATGAAAGCTAACATACCATTCGCTTTCTTTACTGCCTGCTGCACCTGCATGCCTACCTTCAATGACTGGTGTACCATGACACCCAGGTCTCGCTGCATCTCCCCCTTTCCCAATCGGCCACCATTTAGATAATAGTCTGCTTTCCCGTTTTTGCCACCAAAATGGATAACCTCACATTTATCCACATTATACTGCATCTGCCAAACATTTGCCCACTCACCCAGCCTATCCAAGTCACCTTGCAGTCTCCTAGCATCCTCCTCACAGCTAACACTGCCCCCCAGGTTAGTGTCATCCGCAAACTTGGAGATATTGCCTTCAATTCCCTCATCCAGATCATTAATCAGCCATGATTGAATGGCAGAGTAGTCTTGATGGGCTAAATGGCCTAATACTGCTCCTATAATTTATGAATTTATGAACTGTGTCTTAGTGACCCTTGGAAGTGAATCAGATTATTAGTGTGGCTGTCCCTGCAAAAAGGATTGGGCAACTCTGGATCAGAACAACAAGTTGTACCAGGGTATCACCTGTAGTATCAGTTCTACATATGGTGTGGAAACAGGAGCTTCCCAATGTGAAGGGATATCCTGAGACTAAATCCCACAGTAATCATTCTGTTCCATATCCTGAGTGAAGTGTTATCCAACTGCCCAGGTCTACTTCATTTTATTCAAGCTCTGTTTGAGGATCCCCTCTGACTCAGACACATGTATCCAGCACTACTCTCTAGAATCTGGTACACATGCATCCAGCACTACTCTCTAGACTGATACACATGCATCCAGCACTACTCTCTAGAGTCTGGTACACATGCATCCAGCACTACTCTCTAGAGTCTGGTACACATGTATCCAGCACTATTCTCTAGAGTCTGGTACACATGCATCCAGCACTACTCTCCAGAGTCTGGGATACATGCATCCAGCACTACTCTCTAGAGTCTGGGATACATGCATCCAGCACTACTCTCTAGAGTCTGGTACACATGCATCCAGCACTACTCTCTAGAGTCTGGTACACATGTATCCAGCACTATTCTCTAGAGTCTGGTACACATGCATCAAGCACTACTCTCTAGAGTCTGGGATACATGCATCCAGCACTACTCTCTGGACTGATACACATGCATCCAGCACTGCTCTCTAGAGTCTGGGATACATGCATCCAGCACTACTCTCTAGAGTCTGGGATACATGCATCTGGCACTACTCTCTAGAGTCTGGTCGGCAATTTTTCCTGGGAAATTAAGAATCATCCACATCGATGTGTCTCAAGTCACAAGCAAGCATTCAGGTAGGTATGCTGGTAGTTTTATAATCACCATGACTATAGGTTTTTCATTTCAAATTAATTTATTAACTGAATTAAAACCAAAAGGATCCTGTGGTAGGATTCGAATTTGTATTCCCTGATCAACCGTGGGATACCTGTCAAGTACTCCATGGTACCTCAAGTCAAGTCAAGTCAAGTCAAGTTTATTTGTCACATACACATACGAGATGTGCAGTGAAATGAAAGTGGCAATGCTCGCGGACTTTTGTGCAAAAGACAAACAACAAACCAACCAAACAAATTATAAACACAATCATAACACACATATTCTTTTACATAATAAATAATAGAAGGAAAAAACGTTCTGTAGAGTTAGTCCCTGGTGAGATGGGCGTTTACAGTCCGAATTGCCTCTGGGAAGAAACTCCTTCTCAACCTCTCCGTTCTCACTGCATGGCAACGGAGGCGTTTGCCTGACCGTAGCGGCTGGAACAGTCCGTTGCAGGGGTGGAAGAGGTCTCTCATGATTTTGTTTTCTCTGGAGTTGCACCTCCTGTTGTATAGTTCCTGCAGTGGGGTGAGTGAAGTTCCCATAGTGCGTTCGTCCGAACGCACTACTCTCTGCAGAGCCTTCTTGTCCTTGGCAGAGCAATTCCCAAACCAGATGGTAATGTTCCCGGACAAGATGCTTTCCACCGCCGCTGCGTAGAAGCACTGGAGGATCCTCGTAGACACTCTGAATTTCCTCAATTGCCTGAGGTGGTAAAGGCGCTGCCTTGCCTTACTCCCCAGTGCTGAGGCGTGTGATGACCATGTCATATCCTCAGAGATGTGGACTCCCAGATATTTAAAACAGTTCACCCTATCCACAGGATCCCCATTTATACTCAATGGAGTGTATGTCCTCGGATGATGTGCCCTCCTAAAGTCCATGATCAGCTCCTTCGTTTTTTTGATGTTCAAGAGGAGGCTGTTCTCCTGGCACCAGAGTGCTAGATCAGCCACCTCCTCCCGGTAGGCCTTCTCATCATCGTCTGAGATCAGGCCCACCACCACAGTGTCATCAGCAAACTTAATTATTGAATTGGAGCTGAACCTAGCCACACAGTCATGTGTGTACAGGGAGTACAATAGGGGGCTGAGGACGCAACCCTGGGGCGATCCTGTGCTCAGGGTGAGGGACTTCGATGTATTCCCTCCCATCTTGACTACCTGGGGCCTGGCGGTGAGAAAGTCCAGGACCCAGGCACACAGGGAGGTGTTGAGCCCCAATTCCCGTAGCTTCCCGGCCAGTCTGGTGGGGACTATCGTGTTGAAGGCTGAACTGTAGTCTATGAACAGCATCCTCACGTAGCCCCCCTTCTGGCTGTCCAGATGGGAGAGAGCGGTGTGCAAGACCTGGGAGACCGCATCGTCCGTGGACCTGTTCGGACGGTATGCAAACTGCAACGGGTCCATGTTCCGAGGGAGGAAGGCGCAGATGTGATTCTTCACCAGCCTCTCAAAGCATTTCATGACTACCGAGGTAAGGGCCACCGGACGGTAGTCATTCAGGCAGGCTGGGGAGGCATTTTTTGGTACCGGTACAATGATGGATTTTTTGAAGCAGGCAGGGACCACGGACTTGTCCAGGGAGAGGTTGAATAATGTAGTGAGCACTGGAGCTAGCTGCGTAGCACAGGACTTGAGTACTCGCCCCGAGATGCCATCGGGGCCTGCAGCTTTTCTCGTGTTCACCCGTGTCAGTGCCCTCCTCACGTCGTGCTCGGACAGCGAGAATGTGTGCACATTCCTCCCTTCAGCTTCGGTAGCCAGCCCGCTGTCGGTATTGTCGATAGTCGGCAGACCTGGAGTGGTGTTGCCCCTCTCGAAACGAGCGTAGAAGGAGTTCAGGTCGTCAGCTAGGGAGGTGCCGGCACATGCGGATGAGGGAGGGGTGCTCCGGTAGTTGGTTACAATCCGTAGACTCTGCCACAGGCTTCTGGTGTCCTGCTGCTCCATCTGTAACTCCATCTTGTCCCTGTACCTTCTCTTTGCGTCCTTCACCGCCCTTCGCAGTCGGTAGGACTCTGCCTTGTAGACGTCCATGTTTCCTGATGCCAGGCCCGAGTTGTAGGCAGCGGTGCGAGCATTCAGGGCCACACGAACAGACCTGTCTACCCAGGGTTTTTGGTTCGGAAAGGTGCTTACCCTTACCGTGGGGACGATGTTGTCGGTTACTGTTGTGATGAAGTCCGTGACTGCTTCCGCGAACTCACTGACGTCACCGGAACTTGCTTCGAACATATTCCAGTCGACATCACTCAGTGCATCTTGCAGCATGGCCTCTGACTGGTCGGACCACCGCTTTACCTCCCTCGTCTCTACCGCTTCCCGAACTATCCTCTGTTTATACTCCAGCAACAGGAAAATAGCAGCGTGGTCAGATTTTCCTAGGGGAGGGAGTGAAACGGCCTTGTAGCCTTTCCTGAACGGTGTGTAGCAGTGGTCCAAAGTTCTCCCCCCCCTGGTGGCACACGTGATGTGTTGGTAGAAGTTCGGCATGACCTTCTTGAGATTTGATTTATTAAAATCTCCAGCCACCACCATAGCCGCATCCGGGTACTTGTTTTGATGTCGACATAGCACATCGTGTAGGGCCGATAGTGCCACGTTGGTGTCCGCCTGCAGTGGAATGTAGACGGCTGTGACGATCACTGAGCCGAACTCCCGGGGAAGGTAGAATGGGCGGCATGAGATTGTCAGGTGCTCCAGATCCGGCGAGCAGGAATGGGAAAGCATCTTGATATTTCCAGGGTTGCACCAGTTGTTATTGGTCATGAAGCAGACTCCTCCACCCTTGGATTTCCCAGATGCTTCTGTTCTGTCAGCACGGTGGACAGTGAAGGACTCGGTTGGGCAGATTACCTGATCCGGAATCAGCGAGGTCAGCCATGTTTCGGTCAAGCAGAGGATGTTGCAGTTCCTTATGTCCCGCTGGAATCTGATCCTCGCCCTGAGGTCATCCAGCTTGTTTTCCAGGGACTGGACATTCGCCAGAAGAATGCTGGGCAGAGGGGGACGAAAGGCTTGGGCTCTCAGCCTATTCCGAATCCCCCCCCGCTTCCCTCGATGTTTTCTCCGGGTTTTCCTTGCAGCCGAGCTCCCTTTGTTGTTGCAGCAGCTTCTGCTGATCTCTGCTGGCCATGCTGGATCAGTGAGTAAAGAGTTTAAAAAGTCTCCGTTTGCCCTGGAGTTTAGATTTAAGAGGGTTTCCCTGTCATACTTTGTTAGTACTAGGGAGTTAGAAAAAAACTAGTACCTTGCTGTTTAGTTCAGTTTAGTTGAGAAATACAGCGTAGAAACAGGCCCTTCAGCCCACCAAATCTGCGCTGACCAGTGATCCCCGCAAACTAACACCATCCTTCACATTCTAGGGACAATTTACAATTATACCAAACCTACAAACCTGTACGTCTTTGGAGTGTGGGAGGAAACCGGAGCACCCGGAGAAAACCCACGGGGTTACAGGGAGAACGTACAAACTCTGTACAGACAGCACCCGTGCTCAGGATCGAACCTGGGTCTCTGGCACTGTATGGCAGCAACTCTACCGCTGCATCACCATGCCAAAAGCGATGGTCTCGGTGTCCAAATTCCAACTGTGTGTGCCTTTGATCTTTCTCACTGCAGGTGACTTTAATGAAATCACTGACAAAGGAGAAGTATAATTTCAAATGTGGTCGGTGGTTGGACATCAATGAGGATGATAACGAGATCATACGGGAGCTGCCTGCTGAAGGAGACCTGGTGGATAAAATCCAGCCCTGTGAGTGCCCTTTTGTTACCGATATCCTGTTGGAGTTGCATTGTTCTCTGGATCCACAGGCAAGGATTGTCAGCACAGGCCACTGGCAATGGTATTCTCAGACTCTTGCCCCTAACCTCCTCAATATTCACTCTGCCCCATCCGAGGGAGCAGAGCTTTTCTCCTCCTAACTAAAAGCAGCTCAGTTTATCAAGAAGGCATAGACTGAGATGCAGACACAAGAAAGTACAGATGCTGTAATCTGGAGCAAAGAAAAGAGCGTTGCTGGAGATAATCAACAGGTCAGGCAGCATCAGTGGAAGGAAATGGACGGTCGATGTTTCGGGTCAACACCCTTCATCTACAACACACATAGAACACAGCAAGGTACAGCACAGGAATAGGCCCTTCAGCCTATAATGTCTGTGCTATATTTGATTAACTAATGTCACCTGCCTGCACGGGATCCATGTGCATACAGTCCCAGCACATCTACCTGTCTGTCTAGAAGCCTTGTAAACGCCAGGCTGATAACCATATAACCATATAACAATTACAGCACGGAAACAGGCCATCTCGACCCTTCTAGTCCGTGCCGAACACGTATTCTCCCCTAGTCCCATATACCTGCACTCAGACCATAACCCTCCATTCCTTTCTCGTCCATATAACTATCCAATTTATTTTTAAATTATAAAAACGAACCTGCCTCCACCACCTTCACTGGAAGCTCATTCCACACAGCCACCACTCTCTGAGTAAAGAAGTTCCCCCTCATGTTACCCCTAAACTTCAGTCCCTTAATTCTCAAGTCATGTCCCCTTGTTTGCATCTTCCCTCCTCTCAGTGGGAAAAGCTTATCCACGTCAACTCTGTCTATCCCTCTCATCATTTTAAAGACCTCTATCAAGTCCCCCCTTAACCTTCTGCGCTCCAAAGAATAAAGCCCTAACTTGTTCAACCTTTCTCTGTAACAGGTAAAGAGGAGTAACTGATAAAGAGGAGAGGAAGCAGCCAGCATAAAGGAGTGGGCTGAGAGAGTTGGGACAAGTGTAGCAAGCGAGAGGTGGTAACCCCAATGAGGTGGGGTTGATTGATAGATAAGAATCAGGTGGCATGAGGGAATGGTGGACATAGTGACTGAGGTTGGGAGGTGACAAGTGGAGAATGAAAGGCTGTAGATTCTGGCATCCGAGAAGAAAGGAAGGTGAAGAGTGAAATAAGGAGGGCTATTGCCATGGGAATAATGGAGGCAGGAGGGGAGGGGAGGGGGGGGGGGAGGGGTGGAGCAGCTGGGGGGGATGGGGAGGGGAGGGGAGGGGAGGAAAGGCTGGGTGAAAGGCAGATAGGGTAGATGGGATGAGAGGAAAGAAACAGGATGATCGGAGGCTGGTGGGTATTGTGGGGAATAAGGGTGTCAGCAAGAGGACCAGGTGAGGGTTGATAGGAAAAGGCACAACAGGGGTTCGAGTCACCTGAAACTGGAGAATCCAATGTTCCTGCCGTTGGGTCGAACTGAAATGCAGTAGAAAAATGTCCATAAAATGGACGAACATAGCATTAAACATTTTGCAGCATAACAACAATTGACATTTTATGCAGCATAATGTTAATCCTTGAGCTGAATTAGTTGTTTGACCATTTCAGCATACACTTGAGAGTCTTCCACATTGATGGCTCTGGAGTCACACAAACACCAAAGGGATCTCACAGCCAAATCTCTACCACACTTCATCATGAATGATGGTGGAGAATCAAGCAGCTAACGAGGGAGACGCTGTATGAACATTCCTGGTACTGATTCTGCAACTTCTGCAGTTCTATAGGGCTCTGGTGAGACCACATCTGGAGTATTGTGTACAGTTTTGGTCTCCTAATTTGAGGAAGGACATCCTTGTGATTGAGGCAGTGCAGCGTAGATTCAGAAGATTAATCCCTGGGATGGCGGGACTGTCATATGAGGGAAGATTGAAAAGACTAGGCTTGTATTCAATGGAGTTTAGAAGGATGAGGGGGATCTTATAGAAACATATAAAATTATAAAAGGACTGGACAAGCTAGATGCAGGAAAAATGTTCCCAATGTTGGGCGAGTCGAGAACCAGGGGCCACAGTCTTAGAATAAAGGGGAGGTAATTTAAGACTGAGGTGAGAAAAAACTTTTTCACCCAGAGAGTTGTGAATTTATGGAATTCCCTGCCACAGAGGGCAGTGGAGGCCAAGTCACTGGATGGATTTAAGAGAGAGTTAGATAGAGCTCTAGGGGCTAGTGGAGTCAAGGGATATGGGGAGAAGGCCGGCACGGGTTATTGATAGGGGACGATTAGCCATGATTACAATGAATGGCGGTGCTGGCTCGAAGGGGCGAATGGCCTCCTCCTGCACCTATTTTCTATGTTTCTATGATTGTGGCATCAGTGTGTTCCAGTAAAACGACAGTCAATGGGCATCAAAAGGAGAACGCGCCACTTGGACATTGGAGTCCAAGTTCATAACTTACTGAATGAGGCACAACCAAAAAAGTGATCAAAGTTAATCACCCCAGTCCCAGGACTGTAGGAGTCTTCAGGGCCCAATCTCCTTCATCAATGGACTTTTCTCCATCAATACCTGTAGTACAAAAAGTGCAGATATTCACCAATCATTGCACAAGGAGAGAAAAACAATAAATAGAGAGCTAAATAATCTCACAACCAAGGGGTCTGATCTAAACTAGTCAGCCCTGCCACATCTAATTGTGAATGGTAGAGGACAATTGGGCAGCTAATGTGAGACAAAGGCTCCAAACGCATCTCCATCCTCTACATGGCACACCCTGGTACCCGAGTGCTTCAGAAAAAGTGGCAGCATTTTCAACAAGTGCCAAATAGATGATCTAGGCGGCTTCCTCCTAAGACTACTACCATCACAGAAGCAGTCTCCAGCTAATTTGGTTCACTTCAAATTATATCAACAAGTGGTAGAGAGCATTGGATACAACAGAGGCTGGGGAATTAGGCAATATCCCATTTGTAACACTGAAAGCCTGCATACCTGAACTAGCTGCACTTCTACCCGAGCTATTCCAGTATAGTAATGCCCCTGTCCCACTTGGCAAACCTGAACGGAAACCTCTGGAGACTTTGCGCCCCACCCAAGGTTTCCATGCGGTTCCCGGAGGTTCCTGGAGGTTTTTGTCAGTCTCCCTAACTGCTTCCACTACCTGCAACCTCCGGCAACCACCTGCAACTTCCGGGAACCGCACGGAAACCTTGGGTGGGGCGCAAAGTCTCCAGAGGTTTCCCGATGAGATACTCCAGCATGTTGTAACATAGAAACATAGAAATTAGGTGCAGGAGTAGGCCATTCGGCCCTTCGAGCCTGCACCGCCATTCAATATGATCATGGCTGATCATCCAGTATCCCGTACTCAGTATCCCGTACCTGCCTTCTCTCCATACCCTCTGATCCCCTTGGCCACAAGGGCCACATCTAACTCCCTCTTGAATATAGCCAATTAACTGGCCTCAACTACCCTCTGTGGCAAAGAGTTCCAGAGATTCACCACTCTCTGTGTGAAAAAACAGAGTATTGTGTCTACCATAGTTACAAAGCAGGTCAGAAGCTGGGATTATTGCAGTGAATGACTGTCCTCTTAACACTCCAAAGATCTTTCCACCATCTATCTACAGGGTACAAGTCTCTCATTTTAATTCAGTGCCATCAACTCTCACCATTCCGGACTAAGCAATCCATTTTACGGGTAAGCTATAGAAACATAGAAACATAGAAATTAGGTGCAGGAGTAGGCCATTCGGCCCTTCGAGCCTGCACCGCCATTCAATATGATCATGGCTGATCATCCAACTCAGTATCCCGTACCTGCCTTCTCTCCATACCCCCTGATCCCCTTAGCCACAAGGGCCACATCTAACTCCCCTCTTAAATATAGCCAATGAACTGGCCTCAACTACCCTCTGTGGCAGAGAGTTCCAGAGATTCACCACTCTCTGCGTGAAAAAAGTTCTTCTCATCTCGGTTTTAAAGGATTTCCCCTTTATCCTTAAGCTGTGACCCCTTGTCCTGGACTTCCCTAACATCGGGAATCAGTCTGGTGAACCGTCTCTGCACTCCCTCTATGGCAATAATGTCCTTCCTCAGATTTGGAGACCAAAACTGTACGCAATACTCCAGGTGTGGTCTCACCAAGACCCTGTACAACTGCAGTAGAACCTCTCTGCTCCTATACTCAAATCCTTTTGCAATGAAAGCTAACATACCATTCGCTTTCTTTACTGCCTGCTGCACCTGCATGCCTACCTTCAATGACTGGTGTACCATGACACCCAGGTCTCGCTGCATCTCCCCCTTTCCCAATCGGCCACCATTTAGATAATAGTCTGCTTTCCTATTTTTGCCACCAAAATGGATAACCTCACATTTATCCACATTATACTGCATCTGCCAAACATTTGCCCACTCACCCAGCCTATCCAAGTCACCCTGCAGTCTCCTAGCATCCTCCTCACAGCTAACACTGCCCCCCAGCTTAGTGTCATCCGCAAACTTGGAGATATTGCCTTCAATTCCCTCATCCAGATCATTAATATATATTGTAAAATAGCTGGGGTCCCAGTACTGAGCCTTGGGGTACCCCACTAGTCACTGCCTGCCATTGTGAAAAGGACCCGTTTACTCCTACTCTTTGCTTCCTGTTTGCCAGCCAGTTCTCTATCCACATCAATACTGAACCCCCAATGCCTTGTGCTTTAAGTTTGTATACTAATTTCTTATGTGGGACCTTGTCGAAAGCCTTCTGGAAGTCCAGATACACCACATCCACTGGTTCTCCCCTATCCACGCTACTAGTTACATCCTCGAAAAATTCTATAAGATTCGTCAGACATGATTTACCTTTCGTAAATCCATGCTGACTTTGTCCAATGATTTCACCACTTTCCAAATGTGCTGCTATCCCATCTTTAATAACTGACTCTAGCAGTTTCCCCCCTACCGATGTTAGACTAACTGGGCTGTAATTCCCCATTTTCTCTCTCCCTCCCTTCTTAAAAAGTGGGGTTACGTTTGCTACCCGCCAATCTTCAAGAACTACTCCAGAATCTAAAGAGTTTTGAAAGATTATTACTCATGCATCCACTATTTCTGCAGCTACTTCCTTAAGTACTCTGGGATGCAGCCTATCTGGCCCTGGGGATTTATCGGCCTTTAATCCATTCAATTTACCCAACACCCCTTCCCGGCTAACCTGGATTTCACTCAATTCCTCCAACTCCTTTGACCCGCGGTCCCCTGCTATTTCCGGCAAATTATTTATGTCTTCCTTAGTGAAGACGGAACCAAAGTAGTTATTCAATTGGTCCGCCATATCCTTGTTCCCCATGATCAACTCCCCTGTTTCTGACTGCAAGGGACCTACATTTGTTTTAACTAATCTCTTTCTTTTCACATATCTATAAAACTTTTGCAGTCAGTTTTTATGTTCCCTGCCAGTTTTTTTTCATATTCTATTTTTCCTTTCCTAATTAAGCCCTTTGTCCTCCTCTGCTGGTCTTTGAATTTCTCCCAGTCCTCCGGTATGCTGCTTTTTCTGGCTAATTTGTACGCTATGAACCAGAGAAACATTTCTGACAGCACCCGCATACTGTGCCTGCTGTACGAACCATCTACAAAGAGCACTGCAATTACTTGCCCAGGCTACTGCAATAACACCTTCAAAAACCCAAGGCGTCTACTTTCAGAAGGACCAGGGTAGCAGGTGCATGGGAACAGCACCACCAGCAGGTGGCACTCCAAGCTGCACACCATCATGACATGCAGAGTTATCGAAGGCCCTTCGTTGCTACTGGGTCTAAATCCTGGAAGTCCTACCCAGTAATGCCGTGAATGACCTTCATCAATAGGGCTGCGGCAGTCCAAGATGATAGCTCAATGCCACCTTCACCCCGACCTCGGATGAACACGGAGGGGAGGCTGGCTGGACTATGGTGCCATCCTCACCTTGGTGCCATTTATGTTATGTTGTGCCATGAACTTTCTGTGTTTGTGCTTTTTTTAAATTCAATTTCAATTTTATTTTTAATATGTTTTATTATTTATTTATTATTATTTTTTTTTTTTAATGATTTTTTTTTTATGATACTGCCTGTAAGGGAAATTCATTTCGTTGTCTCAAATTGAGACAATGACAATAAATTTGAATACAATACAATACAATACAATACAATACAATACAATCAAGGCAGTTGGGGATGGCCTTGCTCAGATGTTGAAAGTGAGTAAAAATACTCAGTCCAAAGCCATTGCGGTGGAAACAGTTTTGACGATGATAGAACAGGGAAGTCAACCACTCCCTATACTTCATAGCCTATTTTTATTTCCATGGACTCCAATGAAAATAGCTGCTGAGTTGATTCTACCCCAATTTATTTTATCTGAACCAGCAGGCAGGTAACCAACAATTGGTGGTTTCAGCTGCCTCGTTTGGATTGGGATATTGGGGCTAAGGGGATGAAGCAAGAGAGTGGAGTTATATGAAAGTTGATACAGGATTTCACTGAATGGTGTAACTGTTTGAGGAGCCAGAGAGCCAACACTATATCATTGCCGTCCTGCTTAGTGTCACTGTTTGTATCCACTCGTTATCTCCTTTTCCACAACCAACAATGGACCCTTGTGGGCTCCACCTTTTCTTGATCATCATTGCTGGCTTTGATTTGTTCTTTTCATACCTTTCATTCATTTGTTCTTTGTTACTTTTTCATATCTCTAGTTTCCCTCTCCCCTGACTCTCAGTCTGAAGAAGGGTCTTGACCTGAAACGTCACCTACTCCTTCTCTCCAGAGATGCTGCCTGACCTGATGAGTTACTCCAGCATTTTGTTTGGTGTAAACCAGCACCTGCAGTTACTTCCTACATTATTTCCTTTCACAAGACACAGGAAACTGCAGATGCTGGAATCTGAAGCAATAGACAATCTGCTGGAGGAACACAGCAGGTCATGCAGCATCTGTGGATGGAAATGAATGAATGCAGGGTTTTGACTTGAAATGTTGACCATTTCTTTCCATCTAGCGGTGCTTCTCAATGCGCCTCCAGTTCCTCCAGAAGATTGTTTAATGCTCCATTTCCTTTAAACTATCTTACAAGGCCAGCCTCTTCAGCAGTGTCTCTTCCCAGTACACAGCCAAGGAAGAGAACGGCTTCCACTTTCTGCAAACCAAATGTTGAGGTCCGAAGCTCATAACACAGCACCTGGGGTGTTGAACGGGTGGAGGGGTCCAGCCTGAGGGAAGATGATGTGCAATAGTGATATTAGACGGTGAGAGGCAGGAGATCAAGATGATAGAAGATTAGAGGGGGGCAGCCCAGCCACGATGAGTTAGTGCTTTCCTTAAGGAAGACCTACCCAAGGCAAACAGCTGCTGAATCTATGGCCTTGGATCGGCTTGGACGACTTACCTCTAAGCAGTAACATCGGAGGCCTGACAAGTTGTGAGACTGACCTGCATGAGTGACCTGCTCCGCCTGTGTGAGTTATAGAAGTGGCATCGGATGCCGTTGTGTATCTCTGGACTCTTCCCTGCATTATCACATCGGACACAACGCTGTACCAGAAGGAGAGTCATAGGCTTTGTAGAACTTACTGTGGTGCAATATTTTCCTTTATAATTTTTTTTAGTGGAAATTAAATGATGCTTCAGATGGAAACAATGCATCACACAATCAAGGCAAGGTACTCCGCACTCCTTGTTTGAGGTGGTTGAGCCTGTGGTCTTAATAGTTTGCCTGGGTTTCAGCAACTAAGTTACAGAGAAAGGTTGAACATGTTAGGGTGCAGTAGGTTAAGGGGGGGACTTGATAGAGGTATTTAAAATGATGAGAGGGATAGACAGAGTTGACGTGGATAAGCTTTTCCCACTGAGAGTAGGGAAGATTCAAACAAGGGGACATGATTTGAGAATTAAGGGACTGAAGTTTAGGGGTAACATGAGGGGGAACTTCTTTACTCAGAGAGTGGTAGCTGTGTGGAATGAGCTTCCAGTGAAGGTGGTGGAGGTAGGTTCGTTTTTATCATTTAAAAATAAATTGGATAGTTATATGGACGGGAAAGGAATGGAGGGTTATGGTCTGAGCGCAGGTATATGGGACTAGGGGAGAATATGTGTTCGGCACGGACTAGAAGGGTCGAGGTGGCCTGTTTCCGTGCTGTAATTGTTATATGGTTATATGGTTATCTTATGGCTGGGTGATCAATGTACAGCCTGAGCTTGGTGGGCCGAAGATCCTGTTTTCATGCTATAACTCTAAACTAAACCAAACTAGAGATTAGCCTACCTAGACTTTAAAAATAATCACTGCCTATCTTATCTCTGATTCTAAAGTCAGGGTGAGTTTAACATGCCTGATAATTATGATGTTCTCTGTGTGTTCTTGCAGTGGTGAAGTATCGGATTATCATCTGTACTGGCACAGTGAGTGGCAGTGGAACCGACGCCAATGTCTTTATTTGCCTGATAGGCTCACAGGGAGACACCGGAGACCGGGTGATGTATGACAGCAAGAATAATGTCAATAAATTTGAGAAAGGCAATGTGAGTACAATATATGCATTCATTCCAGCATGTTGCTGTACTAATGTATTCAGCCCGTAATGTAACCTGCTTATTCGATAAGATCATACCCTGAATCACCCAGTCTTAATATTTGTGCACCAATCACCCTGAGTCATGTCGCAGTTCCACATGGGTCAGCTGGCATATTCCTGCGCTGGTGCAGAGGTGGTGCAGCAATACAGTTGCTGCCAGAGATCCGGGTTTGATCCTGACTATGGGAGCTGTCACCCGCACCCCACCACAGGTACCATGTAATCCCGTGCTACCTGCTCCATGGTCGGATAGTCGGCGACTAAACCGTCTCCCCCACCTGGTTTGCCAGGTGAGGAGGGGCCTGTGGACCCCCAGCAGGACCAAAAACAAGACCTGTCAAAGGGCGGATGAGCTTCTAGCGAGCCAACGGCCATCCACACTTCAGTAGAAGTTGCGATCACTGTCGTACATGGCATTGTAAGGAATGATGATAAAGCACACACAGCATAATCCTGTACTTCCAGCGGCGGAAGTCTGGACAGAGATGTGTGGTGCGTCCGTCACTGTTCCCATTGGAAACCAGCACCACTGTGTTGTTAATGTTTTCAACGATGATGAATGAGTGCTGTCTGTACGGAGTTTGTACGGTCTCCCCGTGACATGCGTGCGTTTTCTCCGGAGCTACAGTTTCTGCCCACACTTCCAAAGATGCACAGGTTTGTAGGCTAATTGGCTTGGTATAAATATAAATTGTCCCTAGTGTGTGTAGGGTAGTGTTAGTGTGCGGGGATCGCTGGTCAGTGTAGGCTCGGTGGGCCGGAGTGCCTGTTTCCGCATTGAATCTCTAAACTACACTAAACTGGTGCCGAGCTCGGAGCTCCTCTGCAAGAGTTCACTAATGCAGAGGTTCCAAATGTCCTGAGAGGTTCTTTGGAAGGATCACTCTGATATTAGTGACTCCATGCATTTATCTTGCATTTATGCAGTGTCTCCAGCCTCAACTTACTGCAAATTCCAGCTGGGGAATCTGACTGTTGAATCTGTCAATTCCATTTATTTCAATGAAGAGTAATGGCTGCATGGGATAAAGAACATGGAACAGGAGCAGGCCCATCTGCCCACAATGTCCATGCCAAGTTAATCTAGTCTCCTCTGCCTATACATGATCTATACCCCTCCATGTGCCTATCTAAAAGGACATTGATATTTGATTAAAGCTAGCTTTTATAATTTTGAGTGTTTTAAATATTTATCTAGATCATAAATATTTTTTTAAGTTGGATGAAATAAATGATGTGATCAATGTTTATAGTTTTAGATGGTTCTGAGTGACAGAGACGCAGAAATTCCCATTGTTTGGTATATTTGACAGTGGGTTTAAGTAGAGGAACAAGGCAGAACAACCTGTCAAGGTGGCACGGTGGTTCAGCGGTAGAGTTGCTGGCTCACAGCGCCAGAGACCCGGGTTCATTCCTGATAATGGGTGCTGTCTGCATGGAGTTTGTACATTTGCCTTGTGACCACGTGGGTTGTCTCCAGGTGCTCCGGTTTCCTTCCACACGTACAGGTTTGTAGGTTAATTGGCTGCGGTAAAATTGTAAATTGTCCCTAGTGTGTAGGAAAGCTAGATCACTGGTCAGCGCAGACCTGATAGGCCAAAGGACCGTGCTTTATCTCTAAAGGCTGTTTACAGAGGAAGGACCAGCACAGTGTGGGAACTTGTTGACCAGGTCATGATGGAGTAACTCGGCGGGTCATGCAGCATCTCCCGAGAATGGGTAGGTGACGTTTCGTGTCAAGACTTTCTACAGACTGCTTTAACCCCGGATTATGTGTAGAAAGGAACTGCAGATGCTAGTATATACTGAAGATACACACAGAGTGCTGGAGTAATTCATTGGGTCAGGCAGCACCTTTGGAGAAAAGGGATGGTTGATGTTTTGGGTTCGGGAATGAAGAGTCACCCATCCTTTTTCTCCAGATTCGCTGCCCGACCCGCTGAGTTACCCCAGCTCTTTGTGTCTATCTCAATCCTGAGTTAGCCAGTCTCAATGATTGCCTTGTCTAAACATAAGAAGCTTCAACGTCTACCTGTGCTCCCTCTATCCAGGCGGATGAGTTTGTCATTGAGGCAGTAAGTGTGAAGAAAGTGGAGAGGGTGAGGATAGGACACGATGGGAGAGGCGGGAGCTGTGGCTGGTACCTGGACAAGGTGGTCGTGAAGGAAGAAGGAGCTCCGGAAACTCAAGCCGTGGAATTCCCATGTTACAGGTTATAACTCTTCACTGATGAATGATAATCATAATGATTGATAACTGATGATTTAACCAATGTATTACCATGAATAAATTCATATGTTCAAATAGACCATTTGGCCCATCAATTTAACTCCACCATTCAATCATGGCTGATCAATCTCTCACTCCTAAGCCCATTCTCCTGCCTTCCCCCGATACCCACACTAATCAATAAGTACGCGTTCAGTCATCTCTGCATGGATGTGTGTGTGTGTGGTGGATGTGTGTGTGTGTGTGTGTGTGAGTGTGTGTGTGTGTGCGAGTGTGTGTGTGTGTGTGTGTGTGTGTGTGTGTGTGGGTGTGTGTGTGTGTGTGTGCGGGTGTGTGTGTGTGTGTGTGTGTGTGTGTGTGTGTGTGTGGGTGTGTGTGTGTGTGTGTGTGTGTGTGTGTGCGGGTGTGTGTGTGTGTGTGTGTGTGTGTGTGTGCGCGTGTGTGTGTGTGTGTGTGTGTGTGTGTGTGCGCGTGTGTGTGTGTGTGTGTGTGCGTGTGTGTGTGCGCGTGTGTGGGGGGGGGTATGTGTGTGCGCGCGGGTCAGTGCGCGTGTGTGTGTGCGTGTGTGCGCTGTGTGTGTGCGCGTGTGTGTGCGTGTGTGTGTGTGTGTGTGCGTGGCGTGTGTGTGTGTGTGTTGTGGCTGTGTGTGTGTGTGTGTGTGTGTGTGTGCGCGCGCGCGTGTGTGCGTGTGTGTTTGGGTGTGTACTCATGTGTGCTCGTGTGTTCGTGTGTGCGTGTGTGCGTGTGTGTGCGTGCGTGTGTGTGTGCGTGTGTGTGTGTGTGCGTGTGTGTGTGCGCGCGTGTGTGCGTGTGTACGTGGGTATGTTCGTGTGTGCGTGTGTGCGTGGGTGTGTTCGTGTGTTCATGTGTGCGTGTGTGTGTGTGTTGTTCGTGTGTGCGTGGGTGCGTGTGCATGTGTGCTTGTGTGCGTGCGTGCGTGTGTGTTCATGTGTTCATGTGTTCGTGAGTGCGTGTGTGTGTGTGGGTGCGTGTGTGTTCGTGTGTTCGTGCGCGTGTGTGTGTGGGGGGTGGAGATGGAGGGCAGGGTGCAAGAGGAAAATGCATGAGCTAAAAGTAAGGTAATGAACATTCATTGTTTCGTTCATTTACCACCAGGTGGCTGGATAAGAGTGAGGACGATGGTCAAATTGTCCGTGAGCTGGTTCCGTCAGGAGATGCACAGATGCTGAAAAGTAAGTAAGGATTTGTTAGAATTTTTCGCATGAGGAACGCAAATCTAAATTAAAAGAACTCTCATTGTACGAGCAAGGAACCTACATTTAAAGGAATGGTATGATTTTTAAGTCAATTTTTTTTTAAGTCCTTTTATTCTGAGCCTGTGCCCTCCGTGGTTCTAGAATCTCCCTCTACAGGAAACATCCTCTCCACATCCGCTCTTTCCAGGCCTTTCAATGAGATCTCTCTTTTTGAACTCGAGCGAGTACAGGTCTGGATAGACACAACCAGCGTGTCCTGTTAGACTATGCAACATTTGTGAAGCAAATGTGCCTTTCTGATCTTTCTTTTCTAACCACAGCTCAAGTGCGCGGTACCTACTCACTGCCCAACTATATGTTCATGGAGAAAGGAAACATCAATATCACCACTGGACTGATGTTCAACAACTGTCTACTAAGAATGGGCAGATCACAGTTCAATGTTGGAGATAGACACAAAATGCTGGAGTAACTCAGCGGGACAGGCAGCATCTCTGGAGAGAAGGAATGGATGACGTTTCGGGTTGAGACCCTTATGCCCCTGTCCCATATAACCATATAACAATTACAGCACGGAAACATCTCGGCCCTACAAGTCAATGCCGAACAAATTTTATTTTTTTCCCCCTTAGTCCCACCTGCCTGCACTCGTACCATAACCCTCCATTCCCTTCTCATCCATATGCCTATCCAATTAATTTTTAAATGATACCAATGAACCTGCCTCCACCACTTCCACTGGGAGCTCATTCCACACCGCCACCACTCTCTGCGTAAAGAAGTTCCCCCTCATATTACCCCTAAACTTCTGTCCCTTAATTCTTAAGTCAGGTTCTCTTGTTTGAATCTTCCCTATCATCAACGGGAAAAAGCTTGTCCACATCAACTCTGTCTATCCCTCTCATCATTTTAAAGACCTCTACCAGTCCCCCCTTAACCTTCTGCGCTCCAGAGAATAAAGACCTAACTTATTCAACCTATGTCTGTAACCCTTGTTGAAACCCAGCAACATTCTAGTAAATCTCCTCTGTACTCTCTCTATTTTGTTGACATCCTTCCTATAATTGGGCGACCAAAATTGTACACCATACTCCATATTTGGTCTCACCAATGCCTACAATTTTAACATTACTCCCAGCTTCTATACTCAATGCTCTGATTTATAAAGGAAACCCATCTTTCTTTAACCACCCATGGATATGATGTCAAACACATCACTATGTCTCAGATAAAGTCAAATAGTATCTCAAAAAATGCTGTGAAAAAACTCAGCGGGACCGGCCAGCATGTCTGTGGAGAGATCCAAGAAATTTCCTGCGGTTTCCTACTTATTGTCCTGCCCTTAACCCCCACCCCTTGTATAACACCATAACAGCCTTCAATACAAGTCTATCTTTATTTTTTATTCCCCCAACCATGTCCACCTGCTTATTGTTGTCCCCTCCATCAACTTCTCATCCAGCCATGCCTATCCAATTAATTGTTTAACAATTTAATATGATACCAATGAACCTGCCCTCCACCCACTCTGGTCTCACCAAAAGTCAATTTTGTACCCCCTCCTTCCTAAACTTTGGCCCTTACCCAAGCTTCCTCTTACCAATCCCAAGGCTCAAAGGGAAAAGCTTGTATATCAACTCTGCTATCCCTCTCAAAAGCTTTCTTTACCCACCACGCAAACAGCAGACACCTTCCATGCGGTCCAGGAATATAGACCTGGGAAACTTATTCAAACCTATGTCTGTACTTAGGGGGTTAGTTGTTGGAAAACCAGGAAACCAATGGCAATTCACAGTATAAAGTCTCCTCTGTACTCCACTCCCGAAGGTCTAGATCCTATAATCAAGGGCGACCAAAATTGTACACCATACTCCAGATTTGGTCTCGGTTAAAACATCCACCTTGTACAATTGTTAACATACCATCCTATCTTATATACCAGGGGGGATCAATTTCCTATTTATATCTTCTCACTAAAAATCCAAAGCTTTCTTTACCACCTATCTATATGAGATTCACACTGTCAAGGAACTATGCACGGTTATACCCATATCCCTCTGTTCAACTGTATTCTTCAATTGCCTACCATTTACCATGTACGTCCTATTTTGATTTGTCCTGCCAAGGTGTAGCACCTCACATTTATCAGCATTAACCCCCTGTCCCACTTAGGAAACCTTTCTTTCTCTCACTTTCTCTACTTTCTTTATTTCTATCTTTCCTTAAAGCTTAAAAAATGAAGGGGTACAATAAATGTAATAAGATATATCTGGCTTGTACTACTGTAATTTACTGTACTTCTAATAAATAAAAATATTTTTAAAGAAAGGAAACCTGAACGGAAACCTCTGGAGACTTTGAGCCCCACCCAAGGTTTCCGTGTGGTTCCCGGAGGTTTTTGTCAGTCTCCCGACCTGCTTCCACTACCTGCAACCTCCGGCAACCACCTGCAACCTCCGGGAACCGCACGGAAACCTTGGGTGGGGAGCAAAGTCTCCAGAGGTTTCCGTTCAGGTTTCCTAAGTGGGACAGGGGGTTGGTTAGCCGTAGTTTAGGACAGAGATATGACTTCAAGTCAGCCGACTTGAAGCCGATCAAACTCCTGGTCAGAAGGCTAGATTTTAAGGAGTGTAGTGAGAGAGTAAGTAGGCTGAGAGGTTGTGGCAGCGGAAAACATGGCAGAGAAGTGAAAACTGGAGACGAACAGACGATTAGAATCGGTGCAATGCAGCAAAGGAGAGCCAAGGCAGAAGAGGGAATCAATATTACATGCAAAGAATTCAGAAACTGATGAACCAGGAGCCCGAGTAGGCTGCAATGTGATGGAAGGCAATTTGGTGATCAAAGAAAAGGAATCAGAAGCTCGGCACAGGGTTAAAGGATTGTGAGATTCCATCTCCCCCATTCATGACCGTGACCAGGGCAGTCGGCAACTATCCAATATTTGGTCTCAGATTTCCATTTGTAGTTTCAAGTTCAAACAAAGAGAATCTTGGTCATGCAATCTTTGTCCATCTTTGAACTGGTGCCAGGAGCTTATAAAGCATTTGAGATGAATCAGTGGTAAGGGAGGTTAATACAATGCGAGCTATAATTTTGAGGGGATTAGAATATAAAAACAAGGATGTGATGCTGAGACTTTATATGGTGCTGGTCAGACCGCATTTGGAGTATTCTTGGCCTCATATCTGAGGAAGGATGTGCTGGTGCTGGTGCTGGAGCGGGTCCAGAGGAGGTTTACGAGAATAATCCGAGGAATGATCGGGTTAACATATGATGGGCATTTGACAGCATTAGGCCTGTACTCGCTGGAGTTTAGAAGGATGAGGAGGGACCTGATTGAAACTTATCAAATAGTGAAAGGCCTGGATAGAGTGGATGTGGAGAGAATGTTTCCATTAGTGGGAGAGCCCAGGACCTGAGATCGTAGCCTCAGAATAAAAGGACGTACCTTTAGAAAGGAGATGAGGAGGAATTTCTTTAGTCAGAGGGTGGTGAATCTGTGGAATTCATTGCCACAGAAGGCTGCGGAGGCCAAGCCAATTAATATTTTGAAGGTTGAGGTTGATAGATTCTTGATTAGTAAAGGTGTCGGGGGTTATGGGGAGAAGGCAGGAGAATGGGGTTGTGAGAGAAAGACAGATCAGCCATGATGAATGAATGACAGAAGAGACTTGATGGGCTGAATGGCCTAATTCTGCTCTGATAACTTATGAACTTATGGCATGAGGTTGGGAGAAAGTCAGCACCAATGTCAGTCTTTATTTCTCTACAAACCTGGGGAGCTGTGAGCGATCTTTCATTTAGTTCTCCTCCTGTGGTGAACATTTCAGATATCCGGTACCATGTCATGGTGAAGACAGGGAATGTTTCTGGAGCCAGCAGCGATTCTAAAGTTCACATCAAACTATATGGAGAGAAGGGAGACACCAGCAAACAGTCACTGGTCACCTCTGACAACGACTTGGGAAATTATTTTGAACAAGGGCAGGTGGATGTCTTCATCATTGACACAATGGATATTGGAACAGTAAGTATATCTTAGTGAAGTGAGCTAATGTACAGTATAATGAAAATATATCCATTGAAGTTCAAAGTTATATCCATGTATCTCTACCTCTCTTCTACCTCTTCAGGTAGAAGTCAATTACTCTATGGAAGTTCTCTTTAAATTATCGTTGGCTTTGTCAGTGAACAAGCGCTCAGTCAATTTTACAAGATATTTCACCCCGCTGTGATAATACAGACACCAAAATATTTATTTGAGCGGAGTTAATATGGTAGACGGATCCTTCATCGTGCAAGTTCATGATGTGTTTGATTGATGAGAATTTCTAGTCTGTGTCTTAAAAACACACCATGAGAAGTTAAAGATCCAACAATGACAATGCTTAACTATCAAACGTTCTTCCTCATCTATATCTTCACAGAAAGCAATGAACGGAAGTTATAAACAAAAAGGATCAAATTACTTCATTTTTTTAAATGAACTTTCAACTCCCAAGGACAATTTTAATTCTGGGCAGTTGCAATTGAATTGCAGTCAAAAGAAAAAAATAATTGCCCAAAAAAAGACATTAGTCCATAAATATGCACTTGGAAAAACAAGTCCATGATAGTGCAAGAAGTAATCCGTGATGTGCTGTTGCTGAGATATGATTAGGGCTCTGCGTCAGTTCAAGAACTTGATATTTAGTCATAGTCATAGAGTAATACAGCGTGGAAACAGGCCCTTCGGCCCAACTCGCCCACACCGGCCAACAATGTCCCAGCTACCCTAGTCCCACTTGCCTGCGCTTGGTCCATAACTCTCCAAACCTGTCCTATCCATGTACCTGTCCAACTGCTTCTTAAACGCTGAGATAGTCCCAGCCTCAACTACCTCCTCTGGCAGCTTGTTCCATACACCCACCACCCTCTGTGTGAAAAAGTTATCTCTCGGATTCCCATTAAATCTTTTCTGCTTCATCTTGAACCTATGTCCTCTGGTCCTCAATTCCCCTACTCTGGGTAAAATACTCTGTGCATCTACCCGATCTAGTCCACTCATGATCTTATACACCAAAAAAAGATCACCCTTTACCTCCTACGCTCCATGGAATAGAGACCCAGCCTACTCAACCTCTCCCTATAGCTCACACCCTCTAGTCCTGGCAACATCCTTGTAAATCTTTTCTCAACCCTTTCAAGCTTGACAATATCTTTCCTATAACATGATGCCCAGAACTGAACACAATCTTCTGAATGCGGTCTCACCACGGTCTTATGCAACTGCAATATGATCTCCCAACTTCTTTACTCAATACACTGACTGATGAAGGCCAACGTGCCAAAGACCTTTTTGACCACCTTATTGTTGGACGGTATCTGTTTCTGAATCTGGTGCTATTGGACTTGAATGAATGTACGAATGAATGCATGATGAATGAATGAATGAATGAATGAATGATTGAATGAATGAATGATGAATGAATGAATGATTGAATGCATGATGAATGAATGAATGAATGAATGCATGATGAATGAATGAATGAATGATGAATGAATGAATGAATGAATGAATGAATGATTGAATGAATGAATGAATGAATGGTTGAATGAATGAATGAATGAATGAATTGAATGAATGAATGAATGGATGAATGAATGAATGAATGAATTGAATGAATGAATGAATGAATGAATGAATGAATGAATGATTGAATGAATGTATGAATGTATGATTGATTGAGTGAATGAGTGAATGAATGCATGAGTGATTGAATGGATGAATGAGTGATTGAATTAATGTTTGAATGAATGAATGATTGAATGCATGAATGAATGAATGCATGGTGTTTTGGGTTTTTTTTCTTGTTGTATGATTGCAGAAACCAAATTTTGTTTGAACTTCATTTGAGGTTCAAATGACAATAAATGGTATTATATTGAATGAATGAGTGAATGAGTGAAAGAATGATTGAATGCTTTATTGTCACATGTGATGAGTCACGGTGATGTTCATTGTTTTGCATACCCAAAGTATGTTAAGAATCACCACATAAATGGCGTTGACAACGTTACAAAGTATCCCAGGGCAGGTCCTCCTTGTTCGCCCCCCCCTCCCCCACTTCATCCATCTGTATCTCCTGCCTGGCGATAGCAGCAATATAACAGCTTGGCCCAGATGATGGGTATCCTTGATGATGCTGTCTACCTGAGGCAGCACCTCGTGTGGATGATTAAGATAGTAGGGAGGGTCACAGACTCATACAGCGTGGAAACAGACCCTTCAGCCCAACCTGCCCACTCCCACCAACATGTCCCATCCACACTAGTCCAACCTGCCTGCGCTTGGTCCATATTCCTCTAAACCTGTCCTATCCATGTACCTGTCTATGACCATGACCATGACGGACCAGGCTGAGTCCACTACTCCCTGCAGCTTCTTGCATTCTTATGCATTGGAATTGTCACACCAGCCCATGATGCAACCAGTCAAGATACTTTCTATATAGATTGGTACATACATTGGTAAATGTATAATTATGTTAGTAGTAATTAACATACACTAACATACACCAGTATTTCTACCAGGATGAGAATTCCTAATGCATATAAAAACATTTTGAACAAGTATATTCTTCAGACTTTGTGTAGCGTTTACATGTTCTCCCAGTGACTATGTGGGTTTCCTCCAGGTGCTCCAGTTTCCTCCCATAACCTAAAAATGTGTAGGTCGATAGAGTAATTGTCATTGTAGATTGTACCTAATAAATAATAAATAAGTGGCAGATTCTGGGATGTGGGTGCGGAGATGATGGAAATAATAAAGTGGATTGAGGCAAGATGAATGTAAAGATGGGTAGTTGATGGTTGGTGTGGTCTCTGTGCCTTTTCCGTGCTGTATCGCTCTCTGACTCTATGAAATAGTAACACACCTCGCGTCACCATTGCCAGGATCAGTGCATGGTGACCAAATCTCAATCTCTCTACTTTTTGCACTTGAATGTGTGTAAAGTTGTTCAAAGAATTGATATTCTAACATCTTCTTGTCCCAAGCTGAAACGCCTGCTGATCGGACATGACAACGTCGGCCTGCGAGCTGGCTGGTTCCTGGACAATGTTCAGATCAGGGTTCCAGCACACGGGAAGGAATACATGTTCCCTGCTCATCGATGGCTGTGCAGGGATGAGTCAGATGGCAAGACTGAGATCGAAATATATCCCAGTGAGATCACAGAGATTGAGAAACGTAAGCACACAAACTAGGTAAAGCTTTGAAATGAAGATTCTCACCTAGGTTGTCTTCAAAGAAAATGTCTGAAGATCCATGGTCATCGAGACATAGAGTGAGACCAAGTGGAAACAATCCCTTCAGCCCAACTAGCCCACATGTCCCAGCTGCATTAGTCCCACCATCAGTCTGAAGAAGGGTTTCAGCCCGAAACGTTGCATATTTCCTTCGCTCCATAGATGCTGCTGCATCCGCTGAGTTTCTCCAGCATTGTTGTGTACCTGGGATTTTCCAGCATCTGCAGTTCCTTCTTAAACACTAGTCCCACCTGCCTGCTTTTGGTCCCTATCCCTCCAAACCTGTCCTATCCATGTATCTGTCTAACTGTTTCTTAAATGGTGGCGCAATGGTAGAGTTGCTGCCTTATAGTGAATAAGCTGGAGACCCGGGTGCTGTCTGTACGGAGTTAGTACGTTCTCCCCGTGACATGCGTGGGTTGGCTACGAGATATGTAGGTATGTAGATAAATTGGCTTGGTAAAATGTTAAAATTGTCCCTAGTGGGTATAGGATAGTGTTAATGTGCGGGGATCGCTGGTCGGCGCAGACCCGGTGGGCCGAAAGGGCCTACTTCCACGCTGTATCTTTGAAACTAAAACTAAAAAAAACATAATTAATATTATGTCACAGTGGTACACAAAAGTGCTGGTGAAACTCAGCGGGTGCGGCAGCATCTATGGAGCGAAGGAGATAGACAACGTTTCGGGTCGAAACCCTTCTTCAGACAGACAGTGGCGCAGCTGGTAGAGCTGCTGCCTCACAGCGCCACAGACCCGGGTTTGATCCTGACCTTGGGTGCTCTCTGTGTGTAGTTTGCACGTTCTCCTTGTGACCACGTGGCTTTCCCACGTCCCTCCCATATCCCAAAGACGTGTGGGTTTGTAGGTTAATTACCTTCCGTAAATTGTCCCCAATGTGTAGGGAATGTGTGTGAAAGTGAGATAACATAGAAATATTGTGAATGGGTGATTAATGGTCGTTGTCGATTATTGATGGGTCTAAAGACCTGTTTCTATGCTGTATTTCTAAACTAAACTAAAGTAAATTAAACTGAGGGACTCATGCGTTACACATCGTTTCCCAAATTCCTGATGCTATTACATCCACTATGATCTAAACAATTCCAGAAATTCCCTCTGCGATCCCTCACAAGGATATTCATAGAAACATAGAAGTAGGCCACTCGGCCCCTCGAGCCAGCACCGCCATTCAATATGATCATGGCTGATCAACTAAAATCAGTATCCCTTGATTCCGTTAGCACAATGAGCTAAACCTAACTCTCTCTTGAAAACACCGGCGAATTGGCCTCCACTGCCTTCTGTGGCAGAGAATTCCACAGATTCACAACTTTCTGGGTGAAAAAGTTTTTCCACATCTCAGTCCTAAATGGTCTACCCCTTATTCTTAAACTGTGACTCTTGGTTCTGGACTCCCCCAACATCGGGAACATTTTTCCTGTATCTAGCCTGTCCTATTCTTTAAGAATTTTATATGTTTTTCCTCTCATCCTTCTATATTCCAGTGAATACAAGTCCAGTCGACCCATTCTTTCATCATATGTCAGTCCCGCCATCCTGGGAATTAACCTGGTAAACCTACGCTGCATTCCCTCAATAGCAATAATGTCCTTCCTCAAATTAGGAGACCAAAATTGTGCACAATACTCTAGATGCAGTCTCACCAAGGCCCTGTACAACAGCAGTAGGACCTCCTTGCTCCTAAGCTCCTATACACGTAATGAAGGCCAACGCGCCTTTAGCTTTCTTCACTGCCTGCTGTACCTGCAGGCTTACTTTCAGTGACTGAATTACAAGGACACCAAGGTCGCGATGCGCCTCCCCTTTTCCTAATCTGACACCATTCAGATAATAATCTGCCGCCTTGTTAAAAAATGGATAACCTCACATTTATCCACATTATACTGCATCTGCCATGCATCTGCCCACTCTCCCAACCTGTCCAAGTCACCATGCAACCTCATAGCATCCTCATGGCAGCTCACACTGCCACCCAGCTTTGTGTCATCTGCAAACTTGGAGATGTTACATTTAATTCCCTTGTTTAAATCATTAATATATATTGTAAATAGCTGGTGTCCCAGCACCGAGCCTTGCAGCACCCTACTAGTCACTGCCTGCCATTCTGAAAATGGCCCGTTAATTCCTACTCTTTGCTTCCTGTCTGCCAACCAATTCTCTATCCACGTCAATACCCTACCCCCAAGACCATTTGCTCAAATTTTGCACACTGATCTCATGTGGGACCTTGTCAAAGGCTTTATGAAAGTTCAGATACGCCACATCCACTGGCTGTCCCTTATCCATTCTACTTGTTACATCCTCAAAGAATTCCAGAAGATAATGGTGGCCGACTAGGAAAAGGGGAGATGCAGCGAGACCTGGGTGTTATGGTACACCAGTCATTGAAAGTAGGCATGCAGGTGCAGCAGGCAGTGAAGAAAGCGAATGGTATGTTAGCTTTCATAGCAAAAGGATTTGAGTATAGGAGCAGGGAGGTTCTACTGCAGATGTACAGGGTCTTGGTGAGACCACACCTGGAGTATTGCGTACAAATTTGGTCTCCAAATCTGAGGAAGGACATTATTGCCATAGAGGGAGTGCAGAGAAGGTTCACCAGACTGATTCCTGGGATATCAGGACTTTCATATGAAGAAAGACTGGATAGACTAGGTTTATACTCTCCAGAATTTAGGAGATTGAGAGGGGATTTTATAGAAACTTACAAAATTCTTAAGGGGTTGGACAGGCTAGATGCAGGAAGATTGTTCCCGATGTTGGGGAAGTCCAGGACAAGGGGTCACAGCTTAAGGATAAGGGGGAAATCCTTTAAAACCGAGATGCAAAGAACTTTTTTCACACAGAGAGTGGTGAATCTCTGGAACTCTCTGCCACAGAGGGTAGTTGAGGCCAGTTCATTGGCTATATTTAAGAGGGAGTTAGATGTGGCCCTTGTGGCTAAGGGGATCAGAGGGTATGGAGAGAAGGCAGGTACGGAATACTGAGTTGGATGATCAGCCATGATCATATTGAATGGCGGTGCAGGCTCGAAGGGCCGAATGGCCTACTCCTGCACCTAATTTCTATGTTTCTATGATTTCCCCTTCATAAATCCATGCTGACTTTGAATGATCCTGTCACTGCTTTCCAAATGCGTTGCTATAACATCTTTAATGATCAACTCGAGCATCTTCCCCACTACCGATGTACTGTAAGACAAATAGGCCTGTCCCACTTAGGTGATTTTTCAGCGGACTGCAGGCGACTGTCAAGTTGCCGGCAGTCACCTGAAAAACCGGCAACTGGAACGGCGACAGTCAGAGTGGAACACACATACACACACACACATCGCTTCTTTCACCAGCCGTAATGCAAGTGGGGGACATAGTGAGCGGAGGGAGCGCTGTCTAAAAAATTCACACGTTGCAAAGCCAAGATGATACAGACATACACCGCGATGAACAGGAAAGTTGGCACTGTAAAAAGACCGTTAAAGCACAGTGTACGGTAAGTCCTTTAAAAGAGGGGGGGGGGGGAGAAGGGGAGAGAAGGAGTGGAGACAACTTTTAAAAAGCCAGAGATACACGGCTGTGAAGTTCGGCGGACATTTAACATCGGTCTGTTATCCTTGTTTCTGAAAACTACTACTTACCTTTTTTTTTCCCAATGAAATTCACCAGTCAGCACCGGCTACAACCTACGCCAACCTCCGAAAACCTTCGACTTCCTGTCAACCCATTAGGACTTCCTGGCAACCCACCTACAGCTCAAGAATTCTCGCTACTCTCCATGGCGGCTTCATTCTCGTTGCTGCTAATTTTTCAACATGTTGAAAAACTCGCGGCGTCCATAATGAGGCCGCGACTAGTTCCTAGAATGCTACGGGCGGCCCGATATTCAGGCCCTCTCGCCGGGAAATTCACGTTGGCCACTTTCCACCGGGGTCCGCGGCTCCCGATGTCCACAGGCCGCGCTGGGCGGAGATTCGCGCTGGCGAGCCCCGGCAATAGGTCCCAGGACTCCACGATGTTGAGGTCAGCGCCGCCCGCGTTAGGAGCTCTGCACCCACAGCTCCGCGATGTTGGAGCAGCGGCCCAACACTCTGGAGATCCAAGTTGTGATCCCCGGAAGGCCTCACCCGCTCCGCGATGTTTCCAGCGCCTCGCCGCCGTTAATAGCCGCATCCTCGCCAGGAAACGACTGAAGGACGGTTTCCCCCTTACCCTACCCGCTTCCCCCCACATAAAATACCGAAAAAACTAAAAAACTAAAAAAACACACTCTAAACATAACAAATTTAAAAAAGACAGCCAGACCGTGGGGGCAAGCAGCTAGCAACAGCGCCACCGGATGGAGATAGGAGGAGGAGTGGGAGGAGATTAAAGAAGTTTCCCCCCCTCCCGCACCCCCCACATAATACAAAATTAAAGATACACTAAAACATACAAATAAAACTGACTAAAAATAAACAAACATAGAAAGGGACAAGACAGGCTGTTGGCGAGGCTGCCATGTACAGCGCCACCCGGTGGTCTTTCATTTACATGAAATTGTCCTGCAATCAATCAAATGTCTTGTGTTCTGTCTTGGTTATAATTTAGTGATTTTGGATCAGACATATGTACTATTGGATGAAACATTTAGTGAGTTATGCTCAAGGGGATTATGCAAAATAGATGGGTGAAGATGATCTCAATTTTATGGATTCCACAGAATGAGTCAGAAATATGTTTGCATCATTTATTTCCTGAGAGAATTATCTAAAAAACGATTTGATGCAAGATCAAAATGGCACACTCAAAATGATCACAATCAAACTTGTTCAGTGCTAGCCTCACAGCCCCATCAATCCCATTTCTATTATGGCTCTGCTGCTGTCTATGTGGAGTTTGCACATTCTTTCCGTGACCACATGGGTTTCCCCCAGATGGTCCAGTTTCCTTCCATGTCCTCACCTGGTGGGTTAATTGGCAACTTTAGTGTTTAGGTTTACTATTGTCACATGTACTGAGGCACAGTGAGAAGCTTTAGTTTCCATGCTATCCAATCGAATCAAATAATACTGTACATAAATACAGTAATCAAACTAAATTACAATAGATAAAGCAAAGGGGAAGGACAGAGTGCAGAATACAGCAATACTGCAATGGTTCCATAGACAACGTCCAATGTCTGCAATGGGGTGGAGATGATTTGGACAGTATCCTAGTCTATGGAGTATCCATTCAGAAGCATGATAAACGTGAGAAAGAAGCTGTTCCTGAGAAACGTGGAGCATACATTGAAGCTTCTGTACCATTTTGCCCAATGGGCATAGGAATGACTGGGATGGGACAAGTCTTTGATTATGCTGGCTACTCTTCCAAGGCCATGCGAAGAGTAGATGGAGTCAGTGATGGGATGTCTGATCTGTGTGATGGATTGGTCTCCATCCCCCACTCACTGCAATTTCTTGCAGTCTTGCGCAAAGCTATTCCCAAACGATGTAACCCAAACTAAGCGGCGTATAGTTTCTATTAGCAGTAAATGGTGTGCACCTGAGAGAGATTGGGCTATTGAGAAATAGTTGGTGGAATGGGTATTTTTCTGCAAGCCAGCATAACCACAATGGGGCAAATTGGCATCTGTAATGTCATATAAGAAACTATGAGGGGATATAAATGAGAAAATTGTGGTGCAGCTACATCATAGCGACGTGCAGCAAAATCAGTGGATTTACCCCCTTGTCGTACATTATTAAGGGCTGTCTTGCCATGCACTCTTTAGTCCAATTCAGTATGGACCATTAGTGTGTCTTATTCCAATTCACTTGTGTCTCTGGCCAGTGATCAACTATGAAGTGGAGGTACGCACAGGTGATGTCGCTGGAGCTGGCACTGACGCTGAAGTCTTCATCCAGATTTACGGAAAATTAGGAAAAACGGAAGTAATCCGCCTCCAAAGCCGCTCGAACAACTTTGTCCGAAGAGAAACAGAAATGTTTAAGGTAGGCTTGGCTACAGACAAGGCTGAAGGACAGTTACTGGAGGAGGTTTTTCGAGTGGGGAGGAAAGTGTGGATATTAAGTCAAGCAGGACTAGGACCTGCGACTTGAAGCTCATTATCATCAATATGATATTGTTGCATGCTCTTCCTATTCAGAAGGAGTAAGCAGCTGCAAATAAAGATGGTACTGGAGGCACTACTATATAGTTTACAGCAATTTTCAAACGTAGTGTCTTAAATCATCCCAGAACCTGTTTGTAGGAAGCCTAACGAGACACGCATGTGAAGCCTAAGTCTTATGTAGCATCATGAGACACACATGGCACATGCATTTCATATGAGCATAGAATGGTAGCAGAAAAAAATGTTAACTGCCTTATGTCCATGCTGGATCCATGCATGAATCCTCTCCCATAGCCGTAGATTTATTTTTCTTTCAGATATTGATCTAATTCCCTTCCAGAAAGCCATAACCAAATCCACCTCCATTGTCAAATGTTATATTTCCAATGCTAACCTTTGGTTGTGAATAATAATAATAATTATTATTATTTATTTATAGAGCACTTTAAAAACAAACATAGCTGCAACAAAGTGCTGTACATCACTAATCATTGACAAAAAGTTAATACACACCAAAAATAACAATCAAAAGAAATAGTAGGAAAAGACATGTAAAATAAAGAAACATCAAAAACACCAAAAACAGAAGCAAAGCGTCAGGCATGGTCAAAAGCCAGGGAGTACAAATGTGTCTTAACACTGGATTTGAAGATGGACAGAGAGGGGGCCTGTCTGATGTGCAACGGCAGGGTGTTCCAGAGTGCCGGGGCAGCAACAGAGAAGGCTCTATCCCCTCTGAGCCTCCGACTAGACCTCGGTACCTCCAGGAGCAGCTGACTAGCTGACCTGAGGGACCGGGCAGGAGCATATGGGTGGAGCAGCTCAGAGAGGTAAGGCGGCAAGTGAAGAAACATTTCCCCACCCATTGCCTTTGATCCTTTCACAAATCACTTAAACACAGGAGAGCTTGACTCTGACTGATGGTATATGGAAATTTTGGGGGGAAAAGCAAGAACAAATGAAAAGACCCAAGATTGGTACAGTGAGAAGCAGAAAACAGGAGATTTTACTTCGGAGTCACGTGAGTGACTTCGTGAAGAACCCCGCTTCCACGCATGCGTGTCATATCGCTACACGCATTGCAACGAGTCACACAGGGGGGAACGGCGTTCCCCAAGCGGGAGAATTTGAAAGTCGGGAACAGCAGGTAAGAGACTCTGCGTTCCTTTTTTACTACTTACCTTTAGGTGGCTGCGGAAAGCCGGCGGGGAGACCCGTGGAGGGCGAGCAGCCAGCAGCAGCAACAGCACGAGTTTCCCTGGAGGGGAACAACCTGAGCCCGACTTTGCTCCCGCACCGGCAAAATTCACCTCTCGGCCGGGCGGGAAGCAAAGTAAAAAAGGTCCCTATGCCAGTCTCAAACGAGACTGGCTTGGGAGCAGTCGGTAGCAGCCAGCGCAGAGGCTGCGGGACAGACAGCTCGGACCAGCGAGTGCAGCGGCACTGATGGAGTCGGAACGGGACGTTCGGGCTGAAAACCTTCTTCAAAAGGTAAGGCCCAGGGTCCAGGGGATCCATAGGTACAGCCGGGGTTACCGGCTGCGGAACTGCCGCGAAGGACCAGGCCCGTGAACACCGGGGTCGGTCCAAGCGGCTCGAACCCGACACAGGGAACGACGGTCACCGGCGGGAGAAGGAAAGTCGGGAACAGCAGGTAAGAGACCCTGCGTTTCCTTCAACTTACCTTCTAGGTGCAGACATGGACCAGGTCCATGTAAGGCCGGCGGGAGAACCACGGAGGAGCGGCAGCGGCAGCGGCAGCAGCAGTGGGAGCCGGCAGCTGCAGCAGCACTAACAGCTGCAGGAGCACAGACAGCGGCAGCAGCACAGGCAGCGGCAGCAGCACAGGCAGC
Organism: Leucoraja erinaceus; assembly: GCF_028641065.1. Lineage (NCBI taxonomy): Eukaryota > Metazoa > Chordata > Chondrichthyes > Rajiformes > Rajidae > Leucoraja > Leucoraja erinaceus. The sequence goes on along the minus strand of NC_073377.1, from coordinate 15,907,798 downwards.
AGCAGTGACAGCTGGCACTTCGTGAGGAGCTGGCAACGGCAGGAGCAGCATGGGCACATCGATTCCCGGAGAGGGAAAAACACCTGTGCCCAACTTCGCTCCAGCATGGTGAGAAAGTTCATTTCTCGACAGCAAAGGACTTCGCAGTTGACTGGCTGCAATCTACTACAAGGGACCAGTATGTGAGTACCAGGGTCAGTCCCATCGGGGTTTTAGTTACAATAATCGCTTCTTGGCTTTTTGGCTAAGATCAAGTGTAGTATCTGTTCTTATCAGTTTAATATCTGATACACCCCTTATCTACGGACCATATATATTAAATAAAAACTATAGTAGCTGTTATCATCAGTTTTAATGTCTTATATGTCCCTTAGCTAAGGACCATATAAGTAGGAGTGCCCAGAATTGAGGGCATTAGAGTGGGGTTGGCCGGCTGCAACGACCACTAGGGACCAGTACCGTCAGTACGGGGGTGGGTCCCAGGGGTCTAAGATAAAGGAGCAGCCAGGAGTGCTGAGAGCGTTGAAGCCGGGTTAAAGAAATAGATGGAAGCAGCTGTGCCAGTTATCCCCCTCACCGGCCATATCCACTTCGCGGAAGGAAGGACAAAACTGGAGGAGGAGGACCGTGGAGCCAGCGGCACTTGGATCAACCGTAGTGGGATCAGCTGTGCCCGATGTCGGCCCCGCACCGGCCAGATCCATGTGACCGAGCGGTAGGCTAGACACAAATTAAACAAGGTAGTGGACTCAGAAGGGTCCGACTTTGCATATAACCGCCGGCAACCAGCGCCCGAGAGGGCTGGAGCGGGAAGAAGCGGTGTATGGAGCCTTGCTCCAACGTGATAAAACCACAGCAGTACCTCTTTGAGGGCTGCACAATGCTTCTACCCCATCAGAGGGGAGCACTGTGGGTCAGTTCTGGGTTGACTTGCAAGAGGGGTCCGCAGAACAAAAGACAAGTGGGCAGCAGTTAAGCCCACATGGGTACCCCGTGCGGGACCCTAGAGATCTCTAACTCTATAAAAAAGAGTAGGCAGGACCCTGATGGGCCAGAGCCTGGTAATACAGCGTCCCATGATCCTAACACAGCAGGGACTCTGCTGGACATGGTGGCTGATTACTTTAACCAAGTCAAACATGGGTAGACTTGGATCCAGGATGGCAATAGTATTACTATATGTCTGGCCACAAACGTCAACAGGGAAAAAATTTACAAACACTGGCCAGACATCTGCCACCTGGCAACGGTGAGGCATTACAGGTGCCCAGTGTAAACCAATGCATTTGGCAGCATATGGACGAACATCAGGAACCAGGACCTCAAGATCCAGAGAACCTTCAAGGGATTGACGGAAGGCATCATAGCATACACCCGCACCCTGGACTAAACGTAGGTAACCAAAGACCATCAAGACGCACTAGATCTGTTTAATAATATGCAATATGACCTGAACTACAAGTGGAAGGCGACCATTCAGCCAGCACTAGGACCCCAAAAATGCTACCATTTGCAAACAAAGAACCGTGTGTGGACTAAGCCAAGACACTGGGGCTCATTAAGGCCAGCGCAAGGGCCTATTTTGGAGCATGATACCAGCCACAGGCAAGGCCATAAAAAATGTGGCTCATACCAGTAGCAGTGTCAGAAATCAATATAACCTGCAGGATCCGTTTTAGGGTATGGCCAGGGCGGCCACCCTGGAAGATGCGGAAGCCTAAACCTCCCACACAACCCCGAACAAGAAATATTAAACCAGAACCTTATTTTCTTCTGTTAAAATAGGGACCTACGAGGGTAGGGGAGGTTGCAACACTACAGTTATGTATGGTATATATAATCACTACAGATTCATATAATCTCAGCAGTATTCAGGGTTATCTGATAGGGTTTTTTCTCATCCCAATAACCACAGTACATCATACACCAGAAGGGCATTTTGTCCTTACATAAACCAAACAATCTAAAACCCACATGGTGCTACAAGATTTGTACACGAAAGATTGGATTGAACATATTTATTAAAATAAAATAGAGTAGGGTTGCAGGATTATCATTGATTTAACCCTAAACACATTTGTTCTAGATATTCATTTTAAGATGGATGCTCTTATTATTGATAAAGACTTGGTGTCAGTTACGGGTTTCTATATGGCAGGCATTGACTCAATAGAGGAACTTTGGCAATATAGAGCTTACAAAAGGGGCAATCATTAGCCCCAATATTATGTACTAAAATTCGTAAACCAGCTTGGCATTGTTATGTAAATAAGCCATAGGGTGTGAGGTTTTCCCCCCCTTCGGACCCATCAATGGGGTACTAGGGAAAATTCAACCACACTCGGCATCTGGAATTTTCAGAATACCCGACTGACCTTCTCAATCATGGTTTTCAGTCTTACAGGGGATGGTGTTAGAACCATGTTCCCTATGAACATTGCCAAAAAAAAAAAAAAAAAAAAAAAAAAAAAAAAAAAAAAAAAAAAAAAAAAAAAAAAAAAATTGATTTATCCAGTGACTGGAGACTCCATGCCATAACACTATGGATTTATTGATTTGTAGAGTCTAACAGACCCACTACACTGTCAGACAGGACGATGAATCTCATCTCATCTGCACTAAGACTGTCAACACGGAAGCAGTACCTTGGACACATCAAGAAATGGGGCATATACTGCTTGGACAACAATCTCGACCAAAAGGCCAAAAACATTCTGGCCGTATTGGGATTTTTAACAAGCCTCCATTAGGATAATCGATGGAGCTACAGTGCCATTAATAGTGCCACAAGTGCACTCTCCAATTACCTATCACAAGGATCGGAACGGCACGCGGTGGGAGCGCACCCCTGGTAAGCAAACCAGGTACTCCGAAATCTGGGACGTGGGTGTCGTTTTCTCAACATGCTGAGGAGCTTGTAGCTCATAACAGCGTTGTCACTTCAGTAACAGACCAGGAAGATGGTTATGCTCATGGTGTTATTTACCGCACAACAAGTCCAGCCATTAAGCAAACAGAGCCTGGACTCCCTGATCATCTCACCGAGAAACTGGTGTTGTCATACAGGATTTAATAAAAGAAAACAGATCGGGTTCCTCGGGTCTAGGGTTTGATTTTATGGTACACCCATATGGCAAACGACTGTGTATAACAAGACACATCTAACAATACATAGCATATACTCGGAACATTCGAGGTCAGAGTATGGAGTTGTTTATCTCTTACAAGAAACTGCATGATAGGGTCACGACTCAAACTATATCAAGGTGGCTCAAAATGGCAGGAATAGACACTGATGTTCCAACTCTCATTCCACCAGGACTGCAGCAACATCCGCAGCAATATTGTACAGGTACCCACAGACCAAATCCTCAGAATGGCAGGAGGGTCATTTTAAAAAAGGGTTTTTCCACAGGTTGTATAATAAACCAGTTTATTTGGAGCCATCATTGTATTAACAAAACATTTTAGGTTCAACAAAATAATTTGCCCGATAGGTTACAGGGTTATGATTGTCAAATTTTTAAAAAGTGTTATATTTTTTCGTTATACCACACAACTCTTTGTATAATTGTGTTTTAAAACTACTAATGATGCTCTCTCCCAATACCCAAGGCAGTTGTGAAGCATGGACTCGTTCCACGGCATGAGGTCACAGAGCTTTGAAATCTTCACGAAGTCACTCACGTGACTCCGAAGTAAAATAGTAAGATTAAACGAGAACTTACCAGTTTGAAGTTTGATCTGTATTTTATGAGGAGTTACGATGAGGGATTTCGTGCCCTCCGCTCCCACCCTCGTATGATCATATCAAAAACTGGTATCTCTTTGATAATCTTACTATGTTAGATCATTATAGGTTCCTGTGACCTCACACCGCTGCTTTGAAGTATGACACGCATGCGTGGAAGCGGGGTTCTTCACGAAATCCCTCATCGTAACTCCTCATAAAATACAGATCAAACTTCAAACTGGTAAGTTCTCGTTTAATCTTACTATTATAGGCCATTTAATCCAACATCTATGATTAGGAAAATCCTGGAATCCCTTCAGAAGAAGATAATAGGAAGGTTTTTAGAAAATCACAAGGCAATCAATCACTCAGGGTCAATGTGCTTTTTATGAAAGGAAAATCGTGTTGGACAAATCTGCTTGAGTTGCTTGAGGATGTAGCAAATTGTGTGAATGAAGGGGAATGATGGTGTATGTGGCCCATTCTTAGACATGTGTGTGACCAAAAATATGAAAAATTGTGGAAAACATCTCTTCTAATTCTGAGAGCATTACAGGTATATTGTTTTGTACTGTCTATATGATTCATATTTTTTTCCAAAGTTTATCAAGTGAAATGTTCATGTTTTGCTTATAATGTTTGTTCAGGGCCAGAGGTCAAATAGGGCTGGTCACGTGTGTGACCTCACGCGGGAAGCATTTTTTTTCTTAACTCAGTTTTATCTTACAAACTCTGTGAGTTTTAAAAAGCTAGAATGTTCATATCTTTAACAGACATGCATTATAGTTTTGTAGGTAGGGAAATAGCAATGAATAAGATTAATAAGAATAAGATGAATAAGATTTTTTTAATGTATTACTTTATGTGATGCCATCTGTCCCGTGTGTGACATTTTGGTTCAATTTCCAAAGAATGGCCCATTTGGACTTCCAGGCTACATTTGATAAGGTGCCACAACAAAGGTTACTGAGCAAGGTCAGAGCACATGGGTATGGGACAGAAGTTTAGGGGTAACATGAGGGGGAACTTCTTTACTCAGAGAGTGGTAGCGGTGTGGAATGAGCTTCCAGTGGAAGTGGTGGAGGCAGGTTCATTGGTATCATTTAAAAATAAATTGGATAGGCATATGGATGAGAAGGGAATTGAGGGTTATGGTATGAGTGCAGGCAGGTGGGACTAAGGGAAAAAAAGTTGTTCGGCACGGACTTGTAGGGCCGAGATGGCCTGTTTCCGTGCTGTAATTGTTATATGGTTATATGGTTATATGGTTATGGAGGGTGATACATAATCACAGATAGGGGATTTCATCCAACAGAGAGTCAAAACACCGTAGGCATCCCAGGAATCAAAGGTGCGGACAGATCATTTGTCAACAATTTATATTAATAACTTGCATTGAGAGGTCAATTGTACTGTAGCCAAAATTGTGGATGATTAGTTTAGTTTATTGTTGTCATGTATACTGAGGTACAAGGAAAAGCTTTTCTTTGATGGCAGCAGAAAGACTTCATATGATTTCAATCAAGCCATCCAATGTGTACAGATACAGGATAAAGGGAATAAAGTTTAGTACAAGATAAAGTCCAGTAAAGTCCAATTTTTTAAATCGTCTGATGGTCTACAATGAGGTAGATAGCAGGTTAGGACCGCACTCCAGCTGGTGATAGGATGGTTCAGTTGCCTGATAACAACTGGGAGGAAACTGTCCCTGAATCTGGAGGTGTGTGTAATCACACTTCTGTACCTCTTGCCTGATGGGTGAGGGGAGAAGAGGGAGTGGCTTGGGTGAGATCCATCCTTGATTATGCTGGTGGCCTTGGCGAGGCAGCGTGAAGTGAAGTGAAGTTGTATCAATGGAAGGGAGGTTGGTTTGCGTGATGGTCTGGGCTGCATCCACAATTCTCTGCAATTTCTTGCGGACTTGGATGGAGCTGTTCCCAAATCATGCTGTGATGCATCTGGATAAAATGCTTCTTCCGCCCCATCTTTAGAAGTTGGTAGGGGTTGATGGGGACATACTGAACTTCCTAAGCCTTCTAAGGAGATGGAGATGTTGATGTGCTTTCGTGCCCATTGCTTCGATATGGCAGGTCCAGTACAAGTTGCTAGTGACATTTACTCTTAGGAACTTTTTTTTTTTTTTTTTTTTTAAATCAAAAAATGTATTCAATTATTAAAAAATAATATTTACACTACAATAAAACAAGCCAGAACCCACCACCATAAATACAATACAAACATATAACCATAATAAACTATTATACAATTATGATACAATCCTTATTGAGGATACATTCAACACCCTGTGGAGCCCAGCGGTCCCGGAACTCCCTCAGGGTGCTTCTCTTAGGAACTTGAAGCATTCAACCCTCACCACTTCGACACCATCAATGTATGGGTATATGTACCGCTTCGCTTCCTGAAATCGATCACAGTCCCCCTTGTCTTGCTGATATTGAGGAAGCTGTTGTTGTCATGGCACCAGGTTAAGAAGCTCTCAATCTCCTTCCTATAACTGCATCTTGTCATTATTTGATATCCGACCCACTTTCTATGGCTGTGGAGTGAACAGCTCAGTAAATGTATTGTCTCCCACTTTCTCCACAGTTTCACCTGCTCCAGGCGATCCGCCAACAGTTGAAGTTGGATACATTTCCTGCAAGTGCCATCATCAGGGACAATGGATCATCCCCAATCCCCAACTTCCTGCTGAAGGAGCACACCCTTCCACTAGCCTCCACAACTGTTCTGTTTGCTCCTCTTGACTCTGCTCCCCTTGACGCTGTTTCTTGCGTCTGTACATTGTTGTAAAGCGGGTGTTTCTTATGTGCGTAGATCGAAGCCCTGGATGTCGGCAGACTGGTCAAACTCCGCATCGGCCATGATGGGTCCGGCTTGGCTCCGGGCTGGTTCCTGGATTGGGTCAAAATCAGTCGACTGAGCGCCAGGACCGTGGAAGATGACAAAAAGAAGAAGAAAAAGAAGAAGAAAGCTGAGGAGGATGCTGATGCCAAGCAGGAGGAAGTGGTGGAGATCTACACCTTCAACTGTCAGCGCTGGCTAGCCAGTGATGAGGGAGACCGGCAGCTGGTGGCGGAGTTCCTTCCTGACGAAGCCGATGACCTTGAAGGTGGGTAGAAATCTGGGCACTTTGTCACTACTTAGTAAGTCCACTGGGAGAACCATGGAGCAGAAGGCGCACCATTTGTGCTGTAGAATAGACTTCACGGCTCCATTAATGCAGGCATGTGGGATTAACATAGATAGGCATGTTGTACATACAACACCATGCCTGTAATGATACGACTGGAATATGATACGAAGATGGGTGGAGCGGCAGGAAGTGTAGAGAAAGCAAGGTCTCTGCAGAAGGACTTGGACAGGTTGGGGGGATGGGCAAAGAAGCGGCAGATGGAATACAGCATAGCAAAGAGTAGAGTCTTGCATGATGGTGGTAGGAGTAAAGGCGTGGACTATTTTCTAAATAGGGAGAGAATTCATAAATCAGAGGTGCAAAGGGACTCGGAGTGCTGGTGCGGGATTCCCAAAAGGTTCATTTGTCAATTCAAGGTTTCAAGATCAGTTTATTATCACATGTACCAATTAAGGTACAGTGAAATTTGAATTATCATACAGCCATATTAAAAAAAAGCAACAAGACACACAACTACATAAAAGTCAACGTAAACATCTACCACAGCGGATTCCCTACATTCCTCACTGTGATGGAAGGAAATAAAGTCTGGTAAGTCCCACAGGCTTTCGCGGTTGCAGCTCCCGAAGTCGGTCTCCAGCAAAGGCTGCCAACTCCTCGATGTTAGGCCGCAGTGCGGGCGGAGATATGATACGGAAAAAAATCGTATCTCTGTCGAGGCAAGCAGTTAGAAAAGGTTTGCCCCAAACCCACCCCCACATATGTAAAACAAGCTAAAGAACACTAAAAACATATGTTTAATACGTACAAACAAACAACCAAGAAGGAAGGGACAGACAGACAGACTGTTGGCAAAGCAGCCATTGCTGGCGCCACCCGAATTGGTAGTAAGGAGGGCTAGCGTTGCAGAAGGTCCAATAGAGGTTTACGAGAATGATCCCAGGAATGATTAGTTTAACATATGATGAGCGTTTGATAGCACCCGGCCTGTACTGGCTTCTAAACTCAAGTAGGTATGAGGGGGAAACTCCTTGAAACTTATTAAAATAGTGAAAGGCCTGTATAGAGGGGAATGGAGAAGATGTTTCCACTAGTGGGAGAATCTAGGACCAGAGGCCATAGCCTCATAATAAAAGGGCCTACCTTTAGAAAGAAGATGAGGAGGAATTTCTTTAGTCAGCGGATGGTGAATCTGTGGAATTCATTGCCACAGAAGGCTATGGAGGCCGTCAATGGATATTTTTATGACAGAGATAGATAGATTCTTGATTAGTAAGGGTGTTAAGGGTTATGAGAAGAAGGCAGGAGAATGGGGTTGAGAAGGAAAGGTACATCAGCCATGATTGAATGATGGAGTAGACTTGATGGGCCAAATCGCCTAATTCTGCTCCTTATGAACATAAACAGAACACAATAGGGTGGGCCATGGGCAGGCATTGGATGCAGTTTGTTTCCTGGCTAATCAATGGTGACACTGTGCACTCCATGAGCTGTTCACCTATAATAGAGCCCTGGTCTCACTTCAATATTTACTAGGGTCTGGTGTATGTTGGGCACACACATTTTCAAAGGGCGAATTTTGTGATTTTGTGTAGCATGATTTAGGTAAATCATTATCTAAACGTATCTCCCTTAGCTAAGAAGGCGGTGGAGGCCAGTTCTCTGGACACTTTCTAGAGTGAGCTAGATAGGGCTCTTAAAGATAGCGGAGTCAGGGGATATGGGGAGAAAGCAGGAACGGGATACTGATTGGGGATGATCAGCCATGAACACATTGAATAGCGGTGCTGGCTCGAAGGGCCGAATGGCCTACTCCTGCACCTATTGTCTATTGTCTATTGTCTAATGTACTTTAAACAGGTAGGATAAGGTGAGAGGGATATGGGCCAAAAGCAGGCAGGTCGGACTAATGGAGATGGGGTATGGTATGTTGGTCGGCATGGGCAAGTTGGGCGGAAGGGCATGTTTCCATGCTGTATCACTCTATGACTTTACTGTCCAACTCATCCTTACCCCGTCGTGGACATTGGACTTTGTCTGTGGAACTGAGGTTTTACAATGTTGAGAACTATATTCTGCACTCTCTATCTTCCCCTTTGCTCTATCAATTGTAGTTGAGTTTGATCAATTATATTAATGTATGTAGTGTCTGAAGAAGGGTTTGAGATGTGGGGTCACAATTGCACTGTAGCCAGAGCAGTGAGTGTGGCCTGTCGCTAACTGCAGCAGTCCCATGGTCGCCAACTGCAGACAGCCCATCCAGATCCCATATTCTCCCTCTCCAGATCTGGAAAACTACTGAATCCCCCTTTCTCTGTTGGCCTGCACTGTATATCTTTAACCAACCTTCTGTAGGGTGACAAGCTCAATGGCCAGTGACTTTCTACTAAAGCTTAGCAGTTTCCTGACACACACATTAAGCCAAATTTGCCTTTCCATATGGATCAATATTTCCCAAGTTAATTCAAGAAAATAGTATTTTTATAGTTCTAATTTTGTCAGTAAATTAAACTAAAAATGAAAAGTAATTCCCCTTCCTCTCTGGAGATTAAAACTAACTTATTCTCTCCCTTTGTCCTGCCGCATCACTCTTTTCCTGCTTTCTCTCCCGACCCACCCACTCCCCCCCCTCTACTTAGACTGAAGAAGGATTCTGATCCAAAACCTCGCCCGTACATTTGCTCCTGACCAGTTGAATTCCTCCAGCACTTTTGCACTTTGCTCAAGATTCAGGCATCTGCAGGGTCTTGTCTCTCCTCCTTATTTTCCCTCTTTCTTAGTTGTACGAAGGTGCTCTCATCTGACACATGGAGTCTGTTTCTCTCTCCACAGATGCCGCCCGACCTACTGAGCGTTTCCAACATTTTCTGTTTCTAATATTGTGTGTCAGTGATCTTGACAGATTTTGCTTCAAAGTCTTTCCGTTCACAGAGAACACCTACACAGTCCATGTGTTTACTGGGCACGTCATGGGTGCGGGAACAGATGCCAATGTCTTTGTTAACATTTACGGTGAGACAACAGACACAGGAGAACGACACCTCAAGAAGTCAAACCACCTCAACAAATTTGAAAAAGGACAGGTAGAAAAAAATCGCGGAGTAGAAATGATTGTCTTATTGTCTTTAGTTAATGCTCAGAAGTAATAAATGAATGAATAAGTTTATTGGCCAAGTATGTACACATACAAGGAATTTGCCTTGGTGCTCTGCTCACAAATAAAATCACGACACACAGTAATATTTGAGAATGGCACATAAACATTAAACATTAATAATAAAACATTATAGTTTAGACATGTGTATGAAATAAAAGTGCTTCAAATAGTTTGTGGCCAGGGTGAGAGGGGTCAGAGATGATCTTGCCCGCTCGCTTCCTGGCCCTTGCAGTGTACAGTTTGTCAATGGAGGGAAGGTTGCAGCCAACAGCCTTCTCAGTTGATCGGACGATTCGCTGCAACCTCCAGGTGTCGTGCTTGGTGGCTGAGCCAAACCAGACCATGATGGAGAAGGTGAGGACAGACTCTACGATGGCCATGTAGAATTGCCTGTGGCAGATTGTGGCATCATTGCCTGTGGCAGATTGTGCTTCCTCAGCTGCCGCAGGAAGTATATCCTCTGTTGTGCCTTTTTGACTGTGGAGTCGATGGTGGCCCCCCATTTCAGGTCCTTGGACATGATGGTTCCCAAGAACTTAAAAGATTCCTCAGATGTGCCCGTGGTGTTGTTGATGGTGAGTGGGGTGAGGGGAGGGGGAGCCTATCCTAAAGTCTACTATCAATTCTATTGTCTTAAGAGCATTGAGCTTCAGGTTGTTGCAATGGCACCAGGATGCCAGCTGTGACACTTCCTGTCTGTAGGCAGATTCCTCCCCATCCTGGATCAGTCCAATCAGGGTTGTGTTGTCCGCAAACTTGAGAAGCTTGACAGAGGTGTCTGTGGAGGTGCAGTCGTTGGTGTAGAGAGAGTAGAGGAGAGGAGAGAGTACGCAGCCTTGTGGTGCTCCTATGCTGAGGGTCTCCGGGTTTGAGATGTGCTTTCCCAGCCTCACATGCTGCTTCCTGTCTGTCAGGAAGTAGGTGATCCACTGACAGAGGGGTTCAGGCACAGTCAACTTGGAAAGTTTGGAGTGTAGTAGCTCTGGCACAATGGTGTTGAATGCAGAGCTAAAATCACCAAACAAAATCCTTGCATAGGTCCCCTGGCGCACGGTCTAACATTAAGATAATGGACAAGTAAGGCTTCAGGTTAGATTCAAGTCAATTCAGCGTTAGCTGAGTTAACCAAGATGGACAGATTTGGTTACTTAACTTCCATGTGATGAGTTCTACCAGCCAGTAACCGTCACCAGTTGTATATGTTGTTGAGTGAGTATTAATTTGACTGCTTATTGCAACACTCTCTAGATCTCCAACTGATAGAACAGTACAACACAGGAACAGTGTTCCAGTATTCCGCTTGGATAGCTTACAACCCAACGGCACATCATCAATGCTTCAGCTTCACAATTTGCAACTCTCTTCACAATCTGCAACTTTGTGCGTGTTCATCTCTGGCCTATGTCCAACCATTTGGGGTGGCGCAGCAGTAGAGTTGCTGCCTAACAGTGCCAGAGACCCTGGTTCGATCCTGGCTACGGGTGCTGTCTGTACAGAGTTTGTACATTCTGCCTGTGACCGCATGGGTTTTCCCCGGTGCTCTGGTTTCTTCCCACATTCCTAAGAAGTAATGGATTGTAGGTTAATTGACTTCTGTAAATTGCCCCATGTGTGTAAGATGTGAAACTGGGATAACATAGAAACATAGAAACATAAAAAATAGGTGCTGGAGTAGGCCATTCGGCCCTTCGAGCCAGCACCGCCATTCAATATGATCATGGCTGACTCAGTATAGAAACATAGAAAACATAGAAATTAGGTGCAGGAGTAGGCCATTCGGCCCTTCGAGCCTGCACCGCCATTCAATATGATCATGGCTGATCATCCAACTCAGTATCCCGTACCTGCCTTCTCTCCATACCCCCTGATCCCCTTAGCCACAAGGGCCACATCTAACTCCCTCTTAAATATAGCCAATGAACTGGCCTCAACTACCCTCTGTGGCAGAGAATTCCAGAGACTCACCACTCTCTGTGTGAAAAAAGTTCTTCTCATCTCGGTTTTAAAGGATTTCCCCTTTATCCTCAAGCTGTGACCCCTTGTCCTGGACTTCCCTAACATCGGGAACAATCTTCCTGCATCTAGCCTGTCCAACCCCTTAAGAATTTTGTAAGTTTCTATAAGATCCCCTCTCAATCTTCTAAATTCTAGAGAGTATAAACCAAGAAGTATCCTGTACCTGCCTTCTCTCCATACCCCCTGATCCCTTTAGCCACAAGGGCCACATCTAACTCCCTCTTAAATATAGCCAATGAACTGGCCTCAACTATCTTCTGTGGCAGAGAATGCCACAGATTCACCACTCTCTGTGTGAAAATTTATTTTCTCATGTCGGTCCTAAAAGATTTCCCCCTTATCCTTAAACTGTGACCCCTTGTTCTGGACTTCCCCAACATCGGGAACAATCTTCCTGAACAATTAAGAATTTTGTAATCTAGATCCCCCCTCAATCTTCTAACCCCTTACAGAATTTCCAGTCTTTCGTAATAAGTTTCTATATCCCAGGGATCCCCCCTTCTCTGTACTTCTAAAATTCTAGATGGAGTACCAAAACGTGTCTAATCTCCAGTCTTCTCTTCCCTGTACAACTGCAGTAGAAAGTCCCTGCTCCTATAGCCATCCCAGGGCCATCAGTCCAGAGAATTGTCGGCTTCTCCTGTACTCCACAGTCCCGCTGGCAAGAAAAAAACCAGAATGTCTTAAAGGACATCTCTCACACTCCCTTTGAAGACCAAACAGATGTACAAATAGCAAAAACTTTTTACCAGGTGTGGTGAAATCTACCAGGACCCTGTACAACTGCAGTAGAACCTCCCTGCTCCTATACTCAAATCCTTTTGCTATGAATCCTTTTGCTATGCTAACATCGAACTAGTGTACGGGCAATCATTGGTTGGCACGAACCCGGTGGGCCGAAGGGCCTGTTTCAACGCTGTATCTCTAAATATCTGCCTATAAAAACTCCCCGCTCACCTGAGTTCACTTATGACCTGCCATGCTTTGTCCTACTGTTCTAATCTTCTTGCTCTCTTTCTCCCCACCCCTGAGGAAGAGTCCTGACCTGAAACGTCACCTATCCATATTCTCCAGGTCTGCTGGCTGACCCATTGAGTTACTCCAGCATTTTGTGTCTTTACTTGGTAAACCGGCATCTGCTGTTCCTTGTTCCTACACAGGAACAGGCTCCTTGCTCCACAATGGCTGAGAATTTAGGCAAATCACCGTGAGGTCATTGCCATCTGTGGATTTGTCATGGAGCAAATCAGCTGATGCTTCTTAACCTGTCAGAGCAGAGGCTATTTAAATATCCAAACATAGGTCAACACCTAGAATTAGTCCCATCCTTATTGCTTCATTTCATTCCAGCTGTCAACATTGTTTTTAAGATTTGCTGACCATTGTGTAAACTAGCCTTTGAGCAGGCAGCCAGCTGCAATAGTTTTGTTCAGCACTGCATCCTAATGTCCCAGCAATATGTTTGATTAAATGTCTACAAAAAGATCATAAACATAGAAACATAGAAAATAGGTGCAGGAGTAGGCCATTCGGCCCTTTGGCCCTTCGAGCCAGCACTGCCATTCAATATGATCATGGCTGATCATCTAAAATCAGTACACCGTTCCTGCTTTCTCCCTATAAAAAATGGACATGCTCATATTTTTAATATATTTTACAACATAAAAGTTGACCATTCAGTCTATCTAGTCCATACCAACTCTGAAAGCATCCCCGCAATCACATTTCCCCCCATTTATTTTTCTCCAACCTATTCTTTCCCACAAACCTATCACATTCCCAACTAATTCTCCTTTTACTCAGTTACTTTAAGGGGAAATTCACAGTAGACAAATAACATCAGCACACCTTCATAACTTAGGCATCCAGGAAAATCTGTGTGTTCACAGAGAAAACATGCAAACTCCACAGAGACAGCATCCAAGGTCAGGATTGAACCTACATCTTGGGAGCTGTGCAACAGCAGCACTAACTGATGCTCTACTCTACCATGTGTGGCTGGTTGGCTGGTGGTGAGGATACTCTTCAGTGGAGGAGTCCCTTTATTCTTTGCTCTGTTCTTTCTCCCTGTTCTCTCATTCTCAACTCATTCTCAACTCAATTTTTAAATGGCCTGTGTTTAGTTTGAGTTTAGTTTAGTTTATTGTCACATGTACTGAGGTACGGTGAAAAGCTCTTGTTGTGGGCTAAAGACAATACATGATTACAATCGAGCCATCCACCATGTACGGATACATGATAAAGAGAATAACGTGATTAACGTTTAGTGCAAGGTAAAGTCCAGTAAAGTCTGATCAAAGATAGTCCGAAGATCTCCAAAGAGGTAGATTGTAGCTTAGGACTGCTCTATAGTTGTTGGCAAGTTGGTTCAGTTGCCTAATAACAGCTGGGAAGAAACTGTTCCTGAATCTGGAGGTGTGGGGCTTCCCACTTCTATACATTTTGCCCGGTGGGAGAGGAGAGAAGAGGGAGTGACTGGGGTGCGACTTGTCCCTGATTATGCTGGTGACCTTGGCCATCTGCCAACTCTTTGTCCGTGCTATTGCTTATCCAGGCTCCTAATGTTTTCTTCAAATCCTACAACTGCAGTTTGTTTCTGAATGTAGGAAGATATATTTTTGGTCAAAGCCATTGATCTGGGAACATTAAGGAAACTCCGAATTCGCCATGATAACGCAGGAGGGTACGCTGCTTGGTTTCTGGACAGAGTTGAAATTGTCGATGAAAGGGATGACACCACGTGAGTATTAATTGTCTTCAAATGAGAGGAATTACAGATTTTATATTAATCCAGATGTTTTTCTCAACTTTGCAAGTTAAACACCAAGCAAATTACATTCTTCTGTGGCATTTTGCAAGGAAAGGGCCTGTCCCACGAGCATGCGACTCCATGCGGCAAGCGCGACCTAACGTGGTCGCTTGAGCTGTACGGCCCTACGGGGCCGGTCCCACTTCAATCGCCGGAGCCGTATGGAGTTGTGCGGGGCTGGTTCCGACATCACGCGGGGCTCCAAAAAACTGACACTGTCCAAATATTCCGCACGGCAACGGCCTGTCGGTCCGCAGCAGCATTGAGGCCGTACGCAGCGCCTCGACGGGCGTACGCAGCGTCTCGACGCCGTACGCAGCGTCTTGATGCTGTACGCAGCGTCTTGACGGCATACACCTAGCGCATGCACGATCACGTCAGCGCCCGGCGTGCCGTTGCGTGATGACGTAACCGTTTGGTCGCGCTAGACACATGCAATCGCATGCTGGTGGGACAGGCCTTTACTTGCAGAGCAAAATATTATTCATTTGCTGGATTCTTTTGAAAATCTACACAAATACTTATTAAAAAAATTATTGCATAGAAAATGACCAGATGAAGAATTTCCTCATTAAGAAGAGGGAATGCTGTGAATATGTCAGCACCTCAGATTCAGATTCAGGAACAAAGTTAACTCATCAATGGTCATCCATCCATCTGAAATATTAACTCTCTCTCAACAATTTAATTTTGATAAATGTGAGGTTATCCACTATGGTAGCCTGCTAAATATAGCCTGCCACTTGATGATAAAAGGACTGGACAAGCTAGATGCAGGAAAAATGTTCCCAATGTTGGGCAAGTCCAGAACAAGGGGCCACAGTCTTAGAATAAAGGGGAGGCCATTTAAGACTGAGGTGTGAAAAAACGTTTTCACCCAGACAGTTGTGAATTTGTGGAATTCCCTGCCACAGAGGGCAGTGGAGGCCAAGTCACTGGATGGATTTAAGAGAGAGTTAGATAGAGCTCTAGGGGCTAGTGGAGTCAAGGGATATGGGGAGAAGGCAGGCACGGGTTATTGATTGGGGACGGTCAGCCATGATCACATTGAATGGCGGTGCTGGGTCGAAGGGCCGAATAGCCTCCTCCTGCACCTATTCTCTATGTTTCTATGTAGCAAAAACAGGAAGGCAGATAATTATCTAAATGGTCAAGTTGGGAAAAGTGCAATGGGATCTGGGGGTCCTTGTTCATCAGTCTATGAAAGTAAGCATGCCGGTACAGCAGGCAGTGAAGAAAGTGAATGGCATGTTGGCCTCTATAATAAGAGGAGTTCAGTATAGGAACAAAGAGGTCCTTCTGCAGTTGTACAGGGCCATGGTGAGACCACACCTGGAGTATTGTGTCCAGTTTTGGTTTCCAAATTTGAGGAAGGGCATTCTTGCTATTGAGGGAGTGCAGCGTAGGTTTACAAGGTTAATTCCCGGGATGGCGGGACTGTCATATGCTGAGAGAATGGAGCGGTGGGCTTGTATACTCTGGAATTTAGAAGGATGAGAGGGCATCTTATTGAAACATATAAGATTATTAAGGGTTTGGACACGCTAGAGGCAGAAAACATGTTCCCGATGTTGGGGGAGTCCAGAACCAGGGGGCCACAGTTTAAGAATAAGGGGTAAGCCATTTAGAACGGAGATGAGGAAACACTTTTTTCACACAGAGTTCTGAGTGTGTGGAATTCTCTGCCTCAGAGGGCGGTGGAAGCCGGTTCTCTGGATACTTTTAAGAGAGAGCTAGATCGGGCTCTTAAAAGACGGCGGACTCAGAGGATATGGGGAGAAGGCAGGAACGGGGTGCTGATTGTGGATGATCAGCCATGATCACATTGAATGACGGTGCTGGCTCGAAGGGCCAAATGGCCTACTCCTGCACCTAGAGCGGCAGCTTCGACCACTCCGGGCCGTGGAGTTTGAACCGGCCCGTTCGCGGAGCACGGTTGAGCCGCGGGACTTACTTACCATCACCCGGTTGGGTCACAACATCGGAGGCCTGGATCGCCTCAGCGCAGAGGGAGAGCAAGGAGGGAAGAGACAAAGACTTTAAGATTTTTGCCTTCCATCACAGTGAGGAGGTGCCTGGTGAACTCACTGTGGTGGATGTTAAATTTGTGTTTATTGTGTGTTTTGTTATTTTATTATATGTATGACTGCAAGGCAACAAAATTTTGTTCAGACCGAAAGGTCTGAATGACAATAAAGGATACTTTGACTTTGACTTTGACTTTGACGATTGTCTATTGTCTATTGTCAATCACAAAATCACCATCACACAATCTTTTACCAGGTACTTCTTCCCTTGTGAACGATGGCTGGCTGTTGACGAGGATGATGGCCAGGTTGCCAGAGAACTGGTTCCTGTGGATGAGGCTTTCCTGAAAAGTGATATGGACACAGATGTAAATTCTCAGGCAACGCTAGGCTTGGAACAAAAAGGTGCAAACCGTCACTGAAAGAACCATCTCTTTGTCCAGACTCATGATGTGTTAGTGTTATGAATACCCACTATTGGCACATTATGCAGCTCAGCAAATACTCCTTACCTGTTCTACAGGCTTGTGTCGTACCCTGGTGCCATCCCATTTACCCCAGAACAATTCAATGCATAATCAAGGCTGAGGCTGAGGAAGTGTTGCAGTCAGATGCATTTTTCAGATTAGATATGAAACTGATATTAAGAAACAATACACACTGTTTGATGCAAGAATAGGAGAACTAAACAGGCAGATTGATATTCTATTCTGGTTAAAGCCCTTTTGCCCAACTTGCCCATTCTGACCAATGCCAATCTCTGCTAGTCCAACCTGCCTGTGTTTGATCCATATCCCTCTAAACCTCTCCTATCCATGTACCTGTCCAAATGTATTTTAAATATTGTTATACTATCTGACTCAACTATTTCCTCTGGCAGCTTGTTCCATATACCCACCATCTTCTGTGTGAAAAAGTTACCCCTCAGGTTCTTCCTCCATCACCTATCTTGTCTTGTAGTTCTTGATTCCCCTATTCTGGGTAAAAGACTGTGCATCCACCTATCTGTTCCCTTCGTGGTCTTATGCACCTCTATAGGATTACCTCTCAGCCTCCTGTGCTCCAAGCAATAAAGTCCAAGCCTGTCCAACCTCTTCCTGTAGCTCAGGCCCTCAAGTCCTGGCAACATCCTCCTAAAACCTCTTTGCACTGTTTCCAGCTTAACCACATCCTTCTCACAGCAGGGTGAGCAAAACTGAACACAATTCAGCAAATGTGGCCTCTCCAACGTCTTGTACAACAAAATAGCCTTGTAGAACTCCTGTATAACTATATAGAGTCATAGTCACACAGCACGAACACAGGTCCTTCGGCCCAACTCGTCCAATGCAACCAAGATGTTCCATCAAAGCTAGTCTCATTTGCCCGCGTTTGGCCCTAAAGTTGTTTTTATCGAATTGTTATGCCTAAAATAACAACTGTAATTAAAAGTGACTACTCTTGAAAAATAACTTAATATTTTAAATAATAACTTAAATATCTGTGAAGTAATTTGAAGTGTCCTGAGAGTCTACAAGGTGCTTTTTTAATTGCACTGTAATTCTTTGAATAGTTTAATAATATTGGGAAGTTACACACTGACATCCAGCCTTGCAGTCAAAATATACCAAAGCCTGAGATAGACACAAAATGCTGCAGTAACTCAGCGGGACAGGCAGCATCACTGGAGAGAAAGAATGGGTGACATTTCGGGCTGAGACCCTTCTTCAGACCTGAAGAAGGCTCTTGACCCAAAACGTCACCCATGCCTTCTCTCCAGAGATGCTGCCTGTGCCACTGAGTTACTCCGGCATTTTGTGTCTATCTTCGGTTTAAACCAGCATCAGTTTCCTTCCTATACCAAAGCCTGGTTGATTTCAGTTGTTTCTCCCAATGTGGCAGTTTCCAAAAATAATGTATAAATGTTCCCAACAGCCCAGTCCACCACCTACAATGTGAGAATAAAAACTGGTGAGAAAAAGAATGCGGGAACAGACGCCAATGTGTTCATTATCCTGTTCGGTGAGAGGGATGACACAGGTAAGAAGGCTTCTCACTGCATTATTTAACAATCAAGATTGTTCGTAAAAACCCACTGTGGGACATGTTTCCAGAAATGAGTGTTGTACCAACGTAAACTGCCAGGTGGAATGAAGAGCAGGGAAGAGCGAGAGGTCGCTCCCCTCTAGGGGGCGTGCTCACACACATTGCAGTGGCAGCGGCAGAGTAGCACCAGCAAGAGTTTGATACACAACATTCTACACTCCACAACCTTATCGCTCAGCTCAACATGGTGAGATAAGAGGAAGAAGGTGAAAAGAGGGCCATTATATATTGAATAAAAGGGAATACATTCTCTTCAAATAGGAAGTCAAAGTAAAAAAGCAATAGATTGACACAAATTTCTGGGGTAACTCAACGGGTCAGGCAGCATCTCTGGAGAAAAGGAAAGAACTATAACAACAAACAAAAAATAAATAACAAATGTTTTAATTAATTATTCCCAGTGTCTTATTACTTTCACTGCTAGAATGTTTAGATTAGTTTAGTTTATTGTCACATGTACCGAGTTCCAGTGAAAAACTCTTGTATGCGTGCTATCCTGTCAAAGAAAGGACTATAACCATACAGGATTCCAATAAAGCCGTCCATAGTGCACAGATTTTTTAAAAAGTCAAAAGAATCCTTTATTGTTATAATAACGGATAAAGGATACAACATTTAGTGCAAAGATAAAGTTTGATTAAAGGTAGTTCAAAGGTCGCCAAAGGCAGATGGGAGTTCACCACCGCATTATCGGTTTCACACTAATTAATAGAGTGTGGCGAAAGTTTAGTCTTTGACTATTACCCTGTGGTCACGCTGCAGGTGGAGCATGGATCACCCTGGGATGTAGATCGGTAGAAAAGAAGCGAGAGGATATTGCTATCTTTGTGCTAATGCTCCCAGCAATTCATCAGTCTCATGAAATAGATCTTACACCTCCTCTTATCCCGCAACTTTCATTAGCTTTACTTATTTAAACTGTTTTAATCATAGAGTCATAGAGTGATACCATGTGGAAACAGGCCCTTTGGGCCAAATCGCCCACACCGGCCAACCTATCCCAGCTACACTAGTCCCACTTGCTTGCGCTTGGTCCATATCCGTCCAGAACTGTCCTATCCATGTACCTGTCAAACTGTTTCTTGAACGATGGGATAGTCCCAGCCTCAACTACCTCTGCTGGCAGCTTGTTCCATACAGCCACCACTCTTTGTGTGAAAACGTTACCCCTCAGATTCCTATTAAATTGTTTCCCCCTCACCTTGAACCTATGTCCTCTGGTCCTCGATTCCCTTACTCTGGGCAAGAGACTATGTGCATCTACCTGATCTATTCCTCTCGTGATCTTATACACCTCCAAAAGATCACCCCTTATCCTCCTGCGCTCCATGGAATAGAGACCTAGCCTACTCAACCTCTCCCTATAGCTCACACCCTCTAGTCCTGGCAACATCCTCGTAAATCTTTTCTCAACCCTTTCAAGCTTGACAATATCTTTCCTATAACATGGTGCCCAGAACTGAACACAATATTCTAAATGCGTTCTCACCAACGTCTTATACAACTGCAACATGACCTCCCAATGAAATTCATGCCTTGCTGGAATTTGAACAGTCGCTCTGTGGGTTATTCGGCCAGACTGCAGATTGCTTCACAAATACATGAAAGTACATCCAGGGATTTTTTTTAACATAAATCTTTTTTTTTTCCCTAGGAATTGTTAATCTCAAGGCAACAAAAAATAATAAAAATAAATTTGAAAAAGGAAATATTGATGAGTTTACTATAGAGGCCGTGGATATTGGAGCACTGAAAAAAATCCAAATAGGACATGATAACTATGGTAAGCCCCTCCCAACGGGCCTCAAAATACAGGAACCTTTCACAGAGACTGAGCGGAACTGAGATCATATAGAAACGTAAATGTTAAATAGGACATTAATCTGAATTCACAAGGTCCATGGAGCCCTTCCCTTTCCACATCCTGCATCTAAGGAGGACAATCTCTTTAATCCCTCAAGGGAAAATTCGGCAGAAATGTTCTTTGCAAAAGACGCATGAAAGTGGTTCTGAGGACAGGTTTTGAGGACACAGGCAGGGACTCCAACCAGGCTAGTCGCTTTCTGGGAGTTCACTCAGTGGCCCAGTCAATCAACCAATCAACCTTTATTGTCATCTTGCAATGCAACAATTGTACAGTGCAAAATGAGAGGACGTTTCCCAGGGAATACCGGAGCATCGCACATAAAACGTAAACATTTCACACATAAATAAAAACACTAAAAACAATCCAGTCCCTGATGAAACAGTACAAATAGTTAAAAAGTGCAGGTAAAACGGCAACATTAAAATACAGTAAAAACAGTCATAAATGACCAGGGCTGCTGATTTGAGTGGCCAGTGCCAGAGTTATTAAATTGTCAGTTCAAAGCAACAGAATCAGGTTGAGTGACTGTTTAGCAGCCTCACAGCCTGTGGCAGGAAGCTGTTTAGCAGTCTGGTAGTCCGGGCTTTGATGCTACGGTATCTCTTGCCTGATGGCATCAATGGGAGCAACACTAATGATACTAGATTTTTTGCCCCTTCTGAATGTAAAATGCGTTTTTCATTAGTTTTTGGATCTAACATCGTAGTGTTTTTTATATTGATTTTCCCCAATTGCTCTTCAACAGAATGGTTGCTGGACCATTCAAAGGATGTTTTTGATTCAACCTTGGGGATGGATCTTAAGTCACATCCAAATCAAACCATATAAGGATACATATCTCCTCCACTGAAGGGCTTTGGAGACCCAGACAGGTTTTTTTTTAATAATGTTAGACTTGAGAAGCTGAGATTCTTCTTCTTGGAGGCAAGAACTTTGTGTAAGATTGTGACTGGATAGGATGGAGTAAATCGACAGAATGTTCTCATTCGTGGATGGTTCAGGGAGTAAAGGGCACAGATTTAAAATTGTGTTCAAAAGATACAAGACAGATGTGAAGAAAAAGCTTTTCTGCACAGATAGTTGTCCTGATCTGGACTTCAGTTGCTGTAAGAATGGTTAAAATACTATCTGTCAGGGATTTCAAAAGGAATTGGACAGCGACTCAAGGGAAAATAATGTTCAAGGGTAGAGAAAGAACTGGGAGTGGAATACATTGGATTATCTGCTAGGAGCCAGCATTTATTCCTCTGTGCTGTAACAATCGTGTGCTAACAAACAGAAGCATTTCTTGTTGCCCTCTTCGTGACAAATTCAAATTGTTTGGTTTGTCTCCTTTCAAACAAGAATATAAGCGCTCAGACATAAACTTCTAATGACGAATTTCCATTTGATTTGCAAAGTGAAGCAAGATTTCAACTAACATAAGTTTCTCCTTTACTATTATTTGCAAATGACATTCCAACAGCTCCAATTCCCAGTATTGATGCTTCTGTTCCGCATCTCACCCCACAGTTCCTCCCTGACCCTTTTACTTTTACTTTGTGTCATTTTTTCTTGATGTACAGTTGAATGCAATTCCGATGTCAGCATCAAATCCTTTGTTGTGACATGTACTTTCAGGAGGGTGTGCTGGCTGGTTTTTAGACTGGGTGGAAATCGATGCTCCATCCCTTGGACAAATACTGCGCTTCCCATGTGGACGTTGGTTGGATAAAGCTGAGGATGATGGATACATCGTACGAGACCTCTTCCCTGCAGACTTACAGACCAAGGACTATGTTCCATGTAAGTTATACCTTGCTGCTTAAATTAATAGGAGTTGTAGTTCAAGTTGTAATCCATCTGAGCTACTGGGAAGAAAATGTTACGCACCCTTAACATTCTACACTATGAAGATAAATGGGAAGATTTGTCTCCTGGGATCTCATTGTTATAGAAAGTTAACCTCACCAGGGGGATCACAAAGCACTTGTAGAAACAAGAACTACAGATGCTGGTTTATACCACAGATAGACACAAAGTGATGGAGTAACACAGCCGGCCAGGCAGAATCCATGGAGAAAAAGGATGGGTGATGATCCCGGTCGGGAACGCAAGGTCTGAATGACAATAAAGGCTACTTTTACTTTGATTTTGACTTTAGACTTCACAACGCATACAGTTTTCTATTTGCCTTAATTTTAAACATTTGTCAGTTCCCATTTTGGGTTTCTGTTTTCTTTCTCAGAAAATATTCATCAACCAGTTTCTCACTGGCTTGCCACATACTATATGAGCTCTGAGCTCACACAACTCCACCATGTGATGGAACAAGAGATCAGCATCATACCTGCTGGGATTTTAAGGATGAAAATGCTTTTCACTTGCTGGACGTACAAACTCTAGCAGACAACATTCTTCAGACTGGAACTGTTTAGAGTCATAGTCGTACAGTTTGGAAACAGGCCCTTTGGCCCAACTTGCCCACACTGGCCAACATGTCCTATCTACACTAGTCCCACCGGGCCCATATCCATCTAAACCTGTTCTATCCATGTACCTGTCTAAATGTTTCTTAAACATTGCCATAATCCCTGCCTCAATTGCAGCTCCGGCAGCTTGTTCTATACACCCACCACCCTCAGGTTCCTATTAAATCTTTCTCCCCTCACCTTAAACTTTTGTCCTCTGGTCTTGATTCCCCTACTCTAGGCAAGATGCTCTATGCATCTACCTTATCTCTTTTTCTCACGATTTTGTACACCTAACATTTTATTGCTTTTAGTGCTGTTTTTTGCTTTTTAAATGGGATCTTGACTTTGAGGGTCCGAACTGGAGTTTCTGCCGTGGCAGTGGAGACTGGGGAAGGGTCTCTGCACTGATACCTGAAACACACTCAGTCCATATATAGTCCTGACGCCCTGTCCTGACCAGTGAGAGCCTTCCATCTTTTAAAAAAATTGGCTAGAATCATACTTAAGGCAGGCTGCTCCTCACTCCACTTCTGCCTCCCCCATGGCAGTGTTGCAGTTGCATCTTGCAGCTGCATGGCTCCATGAGGCATTGCTGCATTGATTGTCCCACAATGTAGTGAAATCTGTGAACAGAGACTGGATCTCAGGTGGTGGAACGTGAGACCCCATCCATCCACCACCCTCGTGGCTTTCTGACAGTACGGGGTACAAGTGGCCTTTTAGTTTAATTTAGTTTATAGATACAGAAACAGGCCCTTTGGCCCACTGAGTCTGTGCTGACCAGCGATCTCCGCACACTAACACTATCCTACACACTAAGGACAATTTACACTTATACCAAAGCCAATTAACCTACAAACCTGTACGTCTTTGTAGTGTGGAAGGAAACCGAAGATCTCGGAGAAAACCCACACAGGTCACGGGGAGAACGTACAAACTCCGTACAGACAGCACCCGTAGACAGAATTGAACCGTGGTCTCTGGCGCTGTAAGGCAGCAATTCTACCGCTCGTCACCAATAAATACATCTGACGATCAGAAGCATTGAGCAAAAGTGAAACCAATTATTTAAAGCAAACTTAAAATATTTGAAAAAGATGGTTAAAAATATAAGACACGTATCTGTGACTGGCATGAAGCTAAGTGGCCCAATACATTGTCTATTTGGTCATGATGGTACAAAATCACCATGGACAAGTCCAAAGGTGATTGAGAGTTCAGATGTGCAGGTACCTGATCTCCAGCGTCTAGGTACTTCCATGCTGCAATGGTTTGAACAACATCCTGAGCCTCAGGCAGGATGCTGCTTCTCTGATGATAAGAACAGCACATCCCACTATAAACCCTACTCACCAAGACAGGAAGCTCAGAGGTAACACTAACAAAGTAAGCACATTAAGACAGGAACATGGATAGGAAAGGTTTGGTGGGATATACTGTAGGCCCAAGACAGGCAAACAGGACTAGCTCTGATAGACACCTTGGTCAGCACGGATAAGTGGGGCTGAAGGGCCTGTTTTCATACAGAGAGTGGTGAATCTCTGGAATTCTCTGCCACAGAAGGTAGTTGAGGCCAGTTCATTGGCTATATTTAAGAGGGAGTTAAATGTGGCCCTCGTGGCTAAAGGGATCAGGGGGTATGGAGAGAAGGCAGTGATGGGATACTGAGTTGGATGATCAGCCATGATCATATTGAATGGTGGTGCAGGCTCGAAGGGCCGAATGGCCTACTCCTGCACCTATTTTCTATGTTTCATGCTATATAACCCTATGGGTTTTTTAAAGATAAATATTGCCAGTGAAATATAACGTACATTCTACCACCCGGATCCCTTCTTTATAAGAAATAGCTTAAAAACATGAGAACAGCGATAGGCAGTTTATGCCCTTCAACTCATCCAGTGACCCTACACTATTTCTGTTGTAGTCCCACCCACTTTAAAAACTCGGTGTCAAAGCATGAGGTTCCACCCTTTCAAAGAAGAGCAGGTAGGAAACAGTTACTCCAGGTCTTAATAACTTCTGAAGCGAGTGAACCTATTCAAGGCAGCTCTGGTCTTGCAGGAAGTTGCGCGTAATACCTGTGTTAAGCTAAGGAGCTGAACCTATGCTTGTCCATGTTGCTGTTTCAGTTGTTCCATACGAGATCACTGTCCGCACCTCTGACGTCTACGGAGCAGGGACTGACGCTGATGTCTTCATCGTCCTTTACGGGAGAGATGGTGTCTGCACCCACCAGAAGTCTCTGTGTGTTAATAAACGAGAGCGAAAGATGTACTTTAAGAGGGACGCCGTCAATAAGTTCATCATAGAGGTGTGCAAATGTCCTTCAAGCTGACTGAATACAACTGTGCAGCTTCACAAGAAACTGTGAAGATATGTCATATATCATATTGAGATGGTGAAGTAGCCAATCATGTTACACTGTTAGCAAGAGTCTCTTGCCCAGAGTAGGGGAATCGAGGACCAGAAGACATAGGTTCAAGGTGAATGGGAAGAGATTTGATGGGAATCCGAGGAGTAACTTTTTCACACAAAGGGTGGTGGGTGTATGGAACAAGCTGCCAGAGGAGGTAGTTGAGGCTGGGACTATCCCATTGTTTAAGAAACAGTTAGACAGGTACATGGATAGGACAGTTTGGAGGGATATGGACCAATGCGCAGGCAAGTGGGACTAGTGTAGCTGGGACATGTTGGCCGGTGTGGGCAAGTTGGCCTGAAGGGCCTGTTTCCACACTGTATCACTCTATGACTTATCAGCCAGTCTACTTGGCGTCTATGATAAAAAACATAAAGTGCTGGAGTAACTCAGCGGGTCAGGAGGCATCACTGGAGAACATGGATAGGTGATGTTTTGGGTAAAGGTACTTCAGAAGGGTCCCAACCCAAAACATCACCTGTCCATGTCCTCCAGAGATGCTGCCGAGTTGAGCGAGTTGATGCTCCTGCTGAGTTACTCCAGCACTTTGTGGTTTTTTTGTAAACTGCAGTTTTGTGATCCGTAATTGTTTGTGTCTCCATGATACACTTCAATGCTATTTAATTTAATTCAAACCGGGGGGGATAAAACTACCTGCCATCAGGGAACATAGACTAAAGGGTCACTGAGTAGAGACCATTTTAATCCCGATTACAATTTCATCGGTACCTGTGCTCCATGGCAGCAAGTGCAGCCGTATTGCCCCGCAAGGTGTTTCAGGTGAGTGCATGGCAGAAACCAGGAAGTCAGGAGCGAAAGGTCCAGTAGCCCTAGATACATAGACAATAGGTGCAGGAGTACGCCATTCGGCCCTTGGAGCCAGCACCGCCATTCAATGTGATCCAGGCTGATCATCCACAATATGTACCACATTCCTGCCTTCTCCCCATATCCCTTGATTCCACTATCCTAAGAGTTCTATCTATCTCTTTTGAATGCATCCCGTGAATCAGCCTCCACTGCCTTCTGAGGCAGAAAATGTCACCAATTCACAACTCGCTGTGTGAAAAGGTTTTTCCTTATCTCAGTTATAAATTGCCTACCCCTTATTCTTGAACTGTGGCCCCTGGTTCTGGACTCCCCCAACATCGGGTACATTTCCTGCATCTAGCTTGATCAATCCCTTAATAATTTTATATGTTTCTTTAAGATCCACTCTCATCCTTCTAAATTCCAGTGAATACAAGCCCAGTCGCTCCATTCTTTCATCATATGTCAGTCCCGCCATCCTGGTAATTAACATCATGAACCTACGCTTCACTCCCTCAATAGCAAGAAGGTCCTTCCTCAAATTAGGAGCCCCAAACTGCACACAATACTCCAGGTGTGGTCTCACTAGGGCCCTGTACAACTGCAGAAGGACCTCTTTGCTCCTATACTCGACTTCCCGCATTATGAAGACCAACATACCATTCGCTTTCTTCACTCCTGCTGTACCTGCATGCTTACTTTCAGTGACTGATGTACTGGGACACCCAGGTCTCGTTGTAATTCCCCTTTTCCTAACCATTCAGAAAATAATCTGCCTTCCCATTCTTGCCACCAATGTGGATAACCTCACATTTATCCGCATTATACTGCATCAACCATGCATCTGCCCACTCACCCAACCTGTCCAAGTCACCCTGCATCCTCATAGCATCCTCTTCACAGTTCACACTGCCACCCAGCTTTGTGTCATCAGCAAATTTGCTAATGTTACTTTTAATCCCTTCATCTAAATCATTGTAATGTATATAGTAAATAGCTGCGGTCCCAGCACCGAGCCTTGCAGTACCACACTAGTCACTGCCTGTCATTCTGAAAGGGACCCGTTAATCACTACTCTTTGTTTCCTGTCTGCCAACCAATTTTCTATCCATGTCAGCACTCTACCCCCAATACCATGTGTTCTAATTTTGCCCACTAATCTCCTATGTGGGACCTTGTCAAATGCTTTCGTAAAGTCCGGGTACACTACATCCACTGGACCTCCCATGTCCATTTTACTTGCTACAGCTGTAAAGGATTGAGATAAGTAATACTTTCATCACCCAGACGGTGGCAAACCTTTGAATTCTCTACTGGAGAAAGCAATGGAAGGAGAGTGTGGAGACTCAATTGTGTGAATTCAAAACATCGGCCGGAAGACTTCTGAACATTCTGAATCTCAGTTTATGAGGATAAGGTCATAAGGAATAGTAGTAGAGTTGGGCCATTCGGCCCATCAAGGATAGTCCTGAAAAATGGTGCCATGGTAAAAATCAGCCATGATCCTGATAAATGGCAGGGCAGGCGTGAAGGGAGTGGATAATCTGGTCCAGACCCTTTTATATGCTTATGTGACCTGCCAGGGGTATAAAGGGTGATTTCACAAGTTAGTGCTGCAGTAGCATCATGATCATATTATGGGGCTGGTTAACCTGATTGAATTATACAAAATTGCTCAGAACATTCAGCGGGCCAGTTAATGGGTCCGGTCAGATGGTGATTACACTCACAGCCTTGCCAGTAGCAGCACATTGCATGGACCAAAAACCTTCATCTTATCCAAATCCAACTCTTACCATTACATTAACCTACCAGTTTCCACTAGTAGTTGTTTCTCTCTCAACAGCTTATATAAGGCAAACAAAACAAAACTGAACTACCAACACTTTTACAAGCAACCCCTTTTTTTAAAGTGTTTAAGAAGGAACTGCAGATGCTGGAAAATCGAAGGTACACAAAAATGCTGGAGAAACTCAGCGGGTGCAGCAGCCCCTATGGTAGCAATGTTACAAAATTTTGAGATTTTAAAAATCAAGTCTGCAATTTATCCCATCAGATAAAGCATAACAATAAGTTTAATTTGACACCAAATTCACTTTCATATCTCAAGTATTAAAAAAGATATGGCCATTTTCATACTCGGAAATTAGCATCTTGTTCCCTATTGATTTTCAATGGACATTACAAAAAAGCTGTGATCTTGGATAATCAAAAGCCCATTTCTTAAGGAAAGATTAACATTTTTAAATAGCCTAAGTGTCCAAAGATTATTCACAAATATTTCACAATATAACATGATTTTTATATCTAATTTACATTAATTTATAGGCCAAATGGAAGGAATTTAGTGTTCAATTGCTGTAAATAAATGCCCATTTAAATCGGCTTTCTAGTGGGTTCCTGTGGAACGCGCTGGTTTAGAACGTTGACACCGCGCTGGATTAGTGCCCTCAAATGCCGAGAAAAATACTGTGGGATATAAAAAGCCCAAAATGAACTATTCGTTATAGATAACTTGATATACAGGGTTATATATATGCCCCATTTAATGTAAAAATAAGGTACATACCTTTAATTGTTTGCTTTATAAAACCCTGGGGCTGCGAGAGGTTGCGGAATGAGACAGTAATTTTAAACTATTATAACTATATTATCGAGGCCTATAAAACTAATAATACCTTTTGCGACCGGGTCTTGCAGCGATTTTTTGTTAATGATTTACTAGGCTGAACATCTGCGATTAGTACAGCCTAGTAAAAATCACGTTTTAAACCCGCCCCATCCAAACAGCGCCAAAATCGCGGACCTGGCTGTGGGCAGATTCCCAATGGCGATTCAGGTAGGTTTTGTAACATACCTACCTATGGAGCGCAGGAGAGAGAGGAGGAGAACTTCTTCAAAGTAGGCATACCTTGAGGAGATTTCGCAGTGGAGTAGGCAATGTGTGAGAGAGGAGGAGAACTTCTTCAAAGTATGGGTCTGAAGAAGGGGTTCGGCCCGAAACGTTGCCTATTTCCTTCGCTCCGTAGATGCTGCTGCACCCGCTGAGTTTCTCCAGCATTTTTGTGTACCTTCCTTTTTTAAAGTCCTGTGACCAAATTTAGATGATCACAACCGTTTCAATACCTTCCATATCGAACAGTTCACAGCACTGCAGGTGCCAGTGATGAATTTACTAGTGGATTTGACGGAAAGACTACAGCTGTTTAATGTTTGATGGGAATTTTCCCACTCAACTCTGACTAATTTGGAAGCTTGACGTAACGAACAAGCTGGAAGTGCCATGTGATGAAAGCTGGTTAAATTCAAGCAATATGCCTGTGTCTATGCACAGTGAAAGGCCTGGATTGAGTGGATTTGGCGAGGATGTTTCCATTAGTAGGAGAGGCTAGCACCAGAGACCATAGACTCAGAATATAAGGACGCACCATTAGAAAGGAATTGAGGAGGAATTTCTTTAGTCAGTTGGTGGTGAATTTGTGGAATTCATTGCCACAGAAAGCTGTGGAGGCCAAGGCAATGGATATTTTTTAAGATGGAGATTGACAGAATTACTACGGTGTCAGGGGTAAAGGGGAGAAGGCAGGAGGATGGGGTAGAGGGGGAAAGATAGATCATCCGTGATTGAATGGTGGGTAGAATTGATGGGCCAAATGGCCTAATTCTGCTGCAATGACCAATGAACTTATGAACCAATTTGATCTTACCCTCTAAGAGATGTTCTCAGTTTCAGTTCAGTTTAGTTTATTGTCACGTGTACCGAGGTACAGTGAAACGCTTTTGTTGCGTGCTAACCAGTCAGCAGAAAGACAATACATGATTACAATCGAGCCGTTTACAATGTATAGATACATGATAAGGGAATAACGTTTAGTGCAAGGTAAAGCCAGCAATGTCCGATCAAGGATAGTCTGAGGGACACCAAAGAGGTAGATAATAGTTCA